>NC_061512.1:267869155-268084341 GCF_022539505.1 Lolium rigidum
ATCTACTAATAACGAGGAGAGCATGCAAGATCATAAACAACACATAAGCATAGCTTTGATAATCAACATAACAAGTATTCTCTATTCATCGGATCCCAACAAACGCAACATAGAGATTACATATAGATGATCTTGATCATGTTAGGCAGCTCACAAAGATGCAGACAATGATAGCACAATGGGGAGAAGACAACCATCTAGCTCTTTGCTATGGACCCATAGTCCGGGGTAGACTACTCACACATCACAGGAGCGACCATGGCGGTGTAGAGTCCTCAGGGGAGATGATTCCCCCTCTCGGCGGGGGTGCGGAGGCGATCTGTCTGGATCCCCGAGATGGGATCGGCGGTGGCGGCGTCTGCTGGAAGGTTTTCCGCTATCGTGGCTCTCGGTGCGGGGTTTCGTCACGGAGGCTTTAAGTGCAGGCGGAAGGGCAAGTCAAAGGAGGCGGCACCGGGGCCCACACCGTAGGCCCGGCGCGGCCGGGGTGGGGCCAGCGCCGCCCTGGGCTTGGCCACCCGTGGCCCCTCGTCGTGTCTCGTCCTTCCGGTTCACGGAAGCTTCGTGAGAGCACCTCGTCACCGCTGTAGCAATTTGGGTTTGATCTTGATTGTTTGATAGGGGAAACTCTCCCGGTGTTGATTTCTACTTGTTATTGATGCTATTGAGTGAAACCGTTGAACTAAGGTTTATGTTCAGATTGTTATTCATCATCATATCACCTCCGATCATGTTCCATATGATGTCTCGTGAGTAGTTCGTTTAGTTCTTGAGGACATGGGTGAAGTCTAAATGTTAGTAGTGAATTATGGTTGAGTAATATTCAATGTTATGATATTTAAGTTGTGGTGTTATTCTTCTAGTGGTGTCGTGTGAACGTCGACTACACGATACTTCACCATTTATGGGCCTAGGGAATGCATCTTGTATTCGTTTGCCAATTGCGGGGTTGCCGGAGTGACGAAACACTGAGCCCCCGTTGGTATATCGATGCGAGGAGGGATCGCGAGGATCTCAGAGTTTAAGGCTGTGGTTAGATTTATCTTAATTACTTGCTTGTAGTTGCGGATGCTTGCAAGGGGTATAATCACAAGTATGTACTAGTCCTAGGAAGGGCGGTACATTAGCATAGGTTCACCCACACAACACTTATCAAAACAATGAAGATTAATCAGTCGTATGTAGCGAAAGCACTAGACTGAAATCCCGTGTGTCCTCAAGAACGTTTGGTCATTATAAGTAAACAAACCGGCTTGTCCTTTGTGCTAAAAGGATTGGGCCACTCGCTGCAATTGTTTCTCTCGCATTTTACTTACTTGTACTTTATTCATACTGTTACATCAAAACCCCTCGAATACTTGTCTCGTGAGCATTTACGGTGAATCCTTCATCGAAACGCTTGTCAACACCTTCTGTTCCTCGTTGGGATCGACATTCTTACTTATCGAAGATACTACGATACACCCCCTATACTTGTGGGTCATCACACGTGTGTAAAGGTGACAGTGTGTGCACCGTGTGGGTCTCTTAGGCTATATTTCACAGAATACTTATTCGCTGTTATGAATGGCATAGTGAAGTGCTTAATTATATCTCTTTATGATTGCAATGTGTTTTGTGTCACAATTTATCTATGTGCTACTCTAGTGATGTTATTAAAGTAGTTTATTCCTCCTGCACGGTGTAATGGTGACAGTGTGTGCATCCGTGTTAGTACTTGGCGTTGGCTATGATTGTGATCTCTTGTAGATTATGAAGTTAACTATTGCTATGATGGTATTGATGTGATCTATTCCTCCTACATAGTGTGAAGGTGACAGTGTGCATGCTATGTTAGTACTTGGTTTAGTCGTGTTGATCTTTCATGCACTCTAAGGTTATTTAAATATGAACATTGAATTGTGGAGCTTGTTAACTCCGGCATTGAGGGTTCGTGTAATCCTACGCAATGGTGTTCATCATCCAACAAGAGTGTAGAGTATGCATTTATCTATTCCGTTATGTGATCAAAGTTGAGAGTGTCCACTAGTGAAAGTATGATCCCTAGGCCTTGTTCCTAAATATCGCTATCGCTGCTTGTTTACTTGTTTCTATGCGTTACTACTTCGCTGCGTTACTACGCTTGTTTCTTGTCCGGGCAAAGCACTTTTACGGTGCCGTTGCTACTCGCTTATATATATTCATACCACCTGTATTTCACTATCTCTTCGCCGAACTAGTGCACCTATTAGGTGTGTTGGGGACACAAGAGACTTCTTGCTTTGTGGTTGCAGGGTTGCATGAGAGGGATATCTTTGACCTCTTCCTCCATGAGTTCGATAAACCTTGGGTGATCCACTTCAGGGAAACTTGCTGCTGTTCTACAAACCTCTGCTCTTGGAGGCCCAACACTGTCTACAAGAATAGAAGCACCCGTAGACATCAAGCTATTTTCTGGCGCCGTTGCCGGGGAGGAAAGGTAAAAGGCACTCATACTCCGGTCCCAGGTAAAGTACTTTTCTGGCGCCGTTGTGTATGTGCTCGAAACTATTTCCTTTAGATCCTGCAATTGCATCTTTTTGTTTCTTGTTTACACTAGTTTGGCATAATGGACAACAATGAGCTTCTTATTCTATTTCCTGATTTAAGACATGGATGGTTTGATGCGAAAATTTAAAAACCTATGGAACATATTAGTATGAACGCTTTGAACACCATTGTTGCTAATGATATGGAAAATTCTAAGCTTGGGGAAGCTGGCTTTGATGAGCATGATATTTTTAGTCCCCCAAGCATTGAGGAGAAAATTTACTTTGATGATACTTTGCCTCCTATTTATGATGATTATAATGATATTGGTCTTTTAGTACCACCTGTTATGGAGGATAAATTTGATTATGATTACAATATGCCTCCTATATTTGATGATAGCTACTTTGTTGAATTTGCTCCCACTATTACTAATAAAATTGATTATGCCTATGTGGAGAGTAATAATTTTATGCATGAGACTCATGATAAGAATGATTTATGTGATAGTTATATTGTTGAGTTTGCTCATGTTGCTACTGAAAGTTATTATGAGAGAGAAAAATATGGTTGTAGAAATTTTCATGTTACTAAAACACCTCTCTTTTTGCTGAAAATCTTGAAGCTGCACTTGTTTTATCTTTCTATGCTTATTGCATCATGCTTCATGAATTTGTTTATTTACAAGATTCCTATGCATAGGAAGCATGTTAGGCTTAAATGTGTTTTGAATTTGCCTCTTGATGCTCTCTTTTGCTTCAACTACTATTTCTTGCGAGTGCATCATTAAAACTGCTGAGCCCATCTTAGTGGTATAAAGAAAGAACTTCTTGGGAGATAACCCATGTGTTTATTTTGCTACAGTACCTCTATTTTATATTTGTGTCTTGGAAGTTGTTACTACTGTAGCAACCTCTCCTTATCTTATTTTATTGAATTTTTGTGCCAAGTAAAGTCTTTGATAGTAAGGTTCATACTAGATTTGGATTGCTGCGCAGTAACAGATTTCTTTGCTGTCACGAATTCCGATCTGCCTCTCTGTAGGTAGCTCAGAAAATTATGCCAATTTACGTGCGTGATCCTCAGAAATGTACGCAACTTTCATTTAATTTGGGCATTTTCATTTGAGCAAGTCTGGTGTCTCAATAAAATCCATCTTTACGGACTGTTCTGTTTTGACAGATTCTGCCTTTTATTTCGCATTGCCTCTTTTGCTATGTTGGATGAATTTCTTTGATCCATTAATGTCCGAGTAGATTTATGCAATGTCCGAAGTGTTAAGAATGATTGTGTCACCTCTGAACATGTTAATTTTTATTGTACACTAACCCTCTAATGAGTTGTTTCGAGTTTGGTGTGGAGGAAGTTTTCAAGGATCAAGAGAGGGAAATGATGCAATATGATCAAGGAGAGTGAAAGCTCTAAGCTTGGGGATGCCCCGGTGGTTCACCCCTGCATATTCTAAGAAGACTCAAGCGTCTAAGCTTGGGGATGCCCAAGGCATCCCCTTCTTCATCGACAACACTATCGAGTTCCTCCCCGAAACTATATTTTTATTCCATCACATCTTATGTGCTTTGCTTGGAGCGTCGGTTTGTTTTTGTTTGAATAAAATGGATCCTAGCATTCATTGTGTGGGAGAGAGACACGCTCCGTCTGTTGCATATGGACAAATATGTCCTTAGGCTTTACTCATAGTATTCATGGCGAAGGTTGAATCTTCTTCGTTAAATTGTTATATGGTTGGAATCGGGAAATGCTACATGTAGTAATTCTAAAATGTCTTGAATAATTTGATACTTGGCAATTGTTGTGCTCATGTTTAAGATCTTGCATCATATACTTTGCACCCATTAATGAAGAAACACCTAGAGCTTGCTAAATTTGGTTTGCATATTTGGTCTCTCTAAAGTCTAGATAATTTCTAGTATTGAGTTTTGAACAACAAGGAAAACGGTGTAGAGTCTTATAATGTTTACAATATGTCTTTTATGTGAGTCTTGCTGCACCAGTTCATCCTTGTGTTTGTTTCAAATAACCTTGCTAGCCTAAACCTTGTATCGAGAGGGAATACTTCTCATGCATCCAAAATCCTTGAGCCAACCACTATGCCATTTGTGTCCACCATACCTACCTACTACATGGTATTTCTCCGCCATTCCAAAGTAAATTGCTTGAGTGCTACCTTTAAAATTTCCATTCTTTACCTTTGCAATATATAGCTCATGGGACAAATAGCTTGAAAACTATTGTGGTATTTAATATGTACTTATGCACTTTATCTCTTATTAAGTTGCTTGTTGTGCGATAACCATGCTTCTGGGGACGCCATCAACTACTCTTTGTTGAATATCATGTGAGTTGCTATGCATGTCCGTCTTGTCTCGAAGTAAGGGAGATCTACCACTTTAATGGTTAGAGCATGCATATTGTTAGAGAAGAACATTGGGCCGCTAACTAAAGCCATGAATCATGGTGGAAGTTTCAGTTTTGGACATATATCCTCAATCTCATATGAGAACACTAATTGTTGCTACATGCTTATGCATTAAAGAGGAGTCCATTATCCGTTGTCCATGTTGTCCCGGTATGGATGTCTAAGTTGAGAATAATCAAAAGCGAGAAATCCAAAATGCGAGCTTTCTCCTTAGACCTTTGTACAGGCGGCATGGAGGTACCCCTTTGTGACACTTGGTTAAAACATGTGTATTGCGATGATCCCGGTAGTCCAAGCTAATTAGGACAAGGTGCGGGCACTATTAGTATACTATGCATGAGGCTTGCAACTTGTAAGATATAATTTACATGATACATATGCTTTATTACTACCGTTGACAAAATTGTTTCTTGTTTTCAAAATAAAAGCTCTAGCACCAATATAGCAATCGATGCTTTCCTCTGCGAAGGACCTTTCTTTTACTTTTATGTTGAGTCGGTTCACCTATTTCTCTCCACCTCAAGAAGCAAACACTTGTGTGAACCGTGCATTGATTCCTACATACTTGCATATTGCACTTGTTATATTACTCTATGTTGACAATTATCCATGAGATATACATGTTATAAGTTGAAAGCAACCGCTAAAACTTAATCTTCCTTTGTGTTGCTTCAATACCTGTACTTTGATTTATTGCTTTATGAGTTAACTCTTATGCAAGACTTATTGATGCTTGTCTTGAAGTACTATTCATGAAAAGTCTTTGCTTTATGATTCATTTGTTTACTCATGTCATTACCATTGTTTTGATCGCTTCATTCATTACATATGCTTACAATAGTATGATCAAGGTTATGATGGCATGTCACTCCAGAAATTATCTTTGTTATCGTTTACCTGCTCGGGACGAGCAGAGACTAAGCTTGGGGATGCTGATACGTCTCCGACGTATCGATAATTTCTTATGTTCCATGCCACATTATTGATGTTATCTACATGTTTTATGCATACTTTATGTCATATTTATGCATTTTCCGGAACTAACCTATTGACGAGATGCCGAAGGGCCAGTTCCTGTTTTCTGCTGTTTTTGGTTCCAGAAATCCTAGTAAGGAAATATTCTCGGAATCGGACGAAATCAAGGCCCAGCATCCTATTTTTCCACGAAGCTTCCAGAACACCCGAGAGTCGCCAGAGGGGGGCCACTGGGCCCCCAGATGACAGGGCGGCGCGGCCTGGGCCCTGGCCGCGCCCCCCTAGCGTGTCACCGCCTCGTCGACCTTCTGACGCAGCCTCTTCGCCTATTTAAAGGTCCCTGACCTAAAACCTCGATACGGAAAAGCCACGGTACGAGAAACCTTCCAGAGCCGCCTCCATCGCGAAGCCAAGATCTGGGGGACAGGAGTCTCGTTCGGCACGCCGCCGGGACGGGGAAGTGCCCCGGAAGGCTCCTCCATCGACACCACCGCCATCTTCATCAACGCTGCTTGTCTCCCATGAGGAGGGAGTAGTTCTCCATCGAGGTTCGGGGCTGTACCGGTAGCTATGTGGTTAATCTCTCTCCTATGTGCTTCAATACAATAATCTCATGAGCTGCCTTACATGATTGAGATTCATATGATGATGCTTGTAATCTAGATGTCATTGTGCTAGTCAAGTGGATTTTACTTATGTGATCTCCGGAGACTCCTTGTCCCACGTGTGTAAAGGTGACAGTGTGTGCACCGTGTGGGTCTCTTAGGCTATATTTCACGGAATACTTATTCGCTTGTTATGAATGGCATAGTGAAGTGCTTATTTATATCTCTTTATGATTGCAATGTGTTTTGTGTCACAATTTATCTATGTGCTACTCTAGTGATGTTATTAAAGTAGTTTATTCCTCCTGCACGGTGTAATGGTGACAGTGTGTGCATCCGTGTTAGTACTTGGCGTAGGCTATGATTGTGATCTCTTGTAGATTATGAAGTTAACTATTGCTATGATGGTATTGATGTGATCTATTCCTCCTACATAGTGTGAAGGTGACGAGTGTGCATGCTATGTTAGTACTTGGTTTAGTCGTGTTGATCTTTCATGCACTCTAAGGTTATTTAAATATGAACATTGAATTGTGGAGCTTGTTAACTCCGGCATTGAGGGTTCGTGTAATCCTACGTAATGGTGTTCATCATCCAACAAGAGTGTAGAGTATGCATTTATCTATTCTGTTATGTGATCAAAGTTGAGAGTGTCCACTAGTGAAAGTATGATCCCTAGGCCTTGTTCCTAAATATCGCTATCGTTGCTTGTTTCTTGTTTCTATGCGTTACTACTGCTGCGTTACTACTTGCTTGTTTACTTGTCCTAGGCAAAGCACTTTTACGGTGCCGTTGCTACTGCTTATATATATTCATACCACCTGTATTTCACTATCTCTTCGCCGAACTAGTGCACCTATTAGGTGTGTTGGGGACACAAGAGACTTCTTGCTTTGTGGTTGCAGGGTTGCATGAGAGGGATATCTTTGACCTCCTCCTCCCTGAGTTCGATAAACCTTGGGTGATCCACTTAAGGGAAACTTGCTGCTGTTCTACAAACCTCTGCTCTTGGAGGCCCAACACTGTCTACAAGAATAGAAGCACCCGTAGACATCAGAGACTCATGATAAGAATGCTTTATGTGATAGTTATATTGTTGAGTTTGCTCATGATGCTACTGAAAGTTATTATGAGAGAGGAAAATATGGTTGTAGAAATTTTCATGTTACTAAAACACCTCTCTATATGCTGAAATTTTTGAAGTTACACTTGTTTTATCTTTCTATGCTTGTTGCATTACGCCTACATGACTTGTTTATTTACAAGATCCCTTTTCACAGGAAGTGGGTTAGACTTAAATGTGTTTTGAATTTGCTTCTTGATGCTCTCTTTTGCTTCAACTTTTATTTCTTGCGAGTGCATCATTAAAACTGCTGAGCCCATCTTAATGGCTATAAAGAAAGCACTTCTTGGGAGATAACACATGTGTTTATTTTACTACAGCAAGTTTGTTTTATATTTGAGTCTTGGAAGTTGTTACTACTGTAGCAACCTCTCCTTATCTTTATTTTATTGCATTTGTTGTGCCAAGTAAAGTCTTTGATAGTAAGGTTGATACTAGATTTGGATTACTGCGCAGAAACAGATTTCTGTCTGTCACAAATTTGGGCAGTGTTCTCTGTAGGTAACTCAGAAAAATCTGCCAATTTACGTGAGTGATCCTCAGATATGTACGCAACTTTCATTCAATTTGAGCATTTTCATCTGAGCAAGTCTGGTGCCTCTACAAAATTCGTCTTTACGGACTGTTCTGTTTTGACAGATTCTGCCATTTATTTCGCATTGCCTCTTTTGCTGTGTTGGATGGATTTCTTTGTTCCATTACCTTCCAGTAGCTTTGTGCAATGTCCAGAAGTGTTAATAATGATTGTGTCACCTCTGAACATGTGAATTTTTGATTATGCACTAACCCTCTAATGAGTTTGTTTTGAGTTTGATGTGGAGGAAGTTTTCAAAGGTCAAGAGAGGAGGATGATACAATATGATCAAGAAGAGTGAAAAGTCTAAGCTTGGGAATGCCCCCACGGTTCATCCCTGCATATTTCAAGAAGACTCAAGCATGTAAGCTTGGGGATGCCCAAGGCATCCCCTTCTTCATCGACAACTTATCAGGTTTCTTCTCTTGAAACTATATTTTTATTCGGTCACATCTTATGTACTTTACTTGGAGCGTCTGTGTGCTTTTATTTTCGTTTTGTTATTTTCATTCTCTGAATAAATTCATGCTTGTGTGGGAGAGAGACACGCTCCGATGTTGCAAATGAACACATGTGTTCTTAGCTTTACTCTTAATGTTCATGGCGAAGGTTGAAACTGCTTCGTTCATTGTTATATGGTTGGAAACGGAAAATGTTGCATGTGGTAAATGGTTTAATGTCTTGAATAATGTGATACTTGGCAATTGTTGTGCTCATATAGATCATGTTTAAGCTCTTGCATCATGTACCTTGTACTCATTAATGAATAACTACATAGAGCTTGTTAAAATTTGGTTTGCATGATTGATCTCTAGAGTCTAGATATTTTCTGGTTGAGGTGTTTGAACAACAAGGAGACAATGTAAAGTCTTATAATAGCTACAATATGTTCATATGTGAGCTTTGCTGCACCTTTTATACTTGAGTTTGCTTCAAACAACCTTGCTAGCCTAGCCTTGTATTGAGAGGAATTCTTCTCATGCATCCAAATCCTTGAGCCAATAACCATGCCATTTGTGTCCACCATACCTACCTACCACATGGTATTTCTCGCCATTCCAAAGTAAATTACTTCATGTGCTACCTTTAAACAATTCAAAACTTTATTACTCCTTATTTGTGTAAATGTTTTATAGCTCATGAGGAAGTATGTGGTGTTTTATCTTTCAATCTTGTTGGGCAGCTTTCACCAATGGACTAGTGGCTTCATCCGCTTATCCAATAATTTTGCAAAAAGAGCTGGCGCGGGGTTCCCAGCCCCCAATTGATCAACCTTCATTAATAATTCTCTTCACATGTTTTGCTCTGATTCATCGGTAAGGAACTTAATTTTGCAAATAGACACTCCTTCATGGTATGTGAATGTTGGAAGGCACCCGAGGATTCACGTTAGCCATGGCTTGTGTAAGAAAAAGGTTGGGAGGAGTGTCATCCATAAATAAAAACTAAAGTACATGTGTAAACAAAAGAGAAGAGGGATGATCTACCTTGCTTGGTAGAGATAACGTCCTTCATGGGAGCCGCTCTTTGAAAGTCTGTTTGGCAAGGGGGTTAGAGTGCCCACTACCATTCGTTTACAACAACAAACACCTCTCAAAACTTTACTTTTATGCTCTCTATATGATTTCAAAACTTAAAAAGCTCTAGCACATGATTTAATCCATGCTTCCCTCTGCGAAGGGCCATTCTTCTACTTTATTGTTGAGTCAGTTTGCCTATTCTTTCTATCTTAGAAGCAAACACTTGTATCAACTGTGTGCGTTGATTTTTACATGTTTACTTATTGCACTTGTTATATTGCTTTGTGTTGACAATTATCCATGAGATATACATGTTGAAGTTGAAAGCAACCGCTGAAACTTATATCTTCCTTTGTGTTGCTTCAATGCCTTTACTTTGAATTTATTGCTTTATGAGTAACTCTTATGCAAGTCTTATTGATGCTTGTCTTGAAAGTATTATTCATGAAAAGTCTTTGCTATATGATTCATTAGTTTACTCATTATCTTCATAATTGCTTTGAATCGCTGCATTAATCTCATATGCTTTACAATAGTATGATCAAGATTATGATAGCATGTCACTTCAGAAATTATTCTTGTTATCGTTTACCTACTCGAGGGCGAGTAGGAACTAAGCTTGGGGATGCTTGATACGTCTCAAACGTATCTATAATTTCTTATGTTCCATGCTACTTTTATGATGATACTCACATGTTTTATACACATTATATGTCATTATTATGCGTTTTCCGGAACTAACCTATTGACGAGATGCCGAAGGTCCAGTTGCTGTTTTCTCGCTGTTTTTGGTTTCGAAATCCTAGTAAGGAAATATTCTCGGAATCGGACGAAATCAACGCCCATCATCCTATTTATCCACGAAGCTTCCAGAACACCCGAGAGCCACGAGAATGGAGCCCCGGTGGGCCCGAGATGATAGGGCGGCGCGGCCGGGGCCGGGCCGCGCCCCCTGTTGTGTCATCGCCCCGTCGGCCCTCCGACTCCGCCTCTTCGCCTATTTAAAGGTCCCCGACCTAAAACCTCGATACGAAAAGCCACGGTACGAGAAACCTTCCGAGCCGCCGCCATCGCGAAGCCAAGATCCGGGGGACGGGAGTCTCTGTTCCGGCACGCCACCGGGACGGGGAAGTGCCCCCGGAAGGCATCTCCATCGACACCACCGCCATCTTCATCAACGTTGCTGTCTCCCATGAGGAGGGAGTAGTTCTCCATCGAGGCTAAGGGCTGTACCGGTAGCTATGTGGTTAATCTCTCTCCTATGTACTTCAATACAAGGATCTCATGAGCTTCCTTACATGATTGAGATTCATATGAGTTTTGTATCACTATTAGTCTATGTGCTACTCTTGTGATGTTATTAAAGTAGTCTATTCCTCCTTCACGGTGTAATGGTGACAGTGTGTGCATCGTGTAGTACTTGGCGTAGGCTATGATCATAATCTCTTGTAGGTTATGGAGTTAATTATTACTATGATAGTATTGATGTGATTTATTCCCCCTTCGTAGTGTGATGGTGACGAGTGTGCATGCTATGTTAGTACTCGGTTTAAATTGCAAAGATCTATTATGCTCTAAAGGTTACTTAAATATGAATGTCGAATGTTGTGGAGCTTGTTAACTCCGGCATTGAGGTGCTCTCGTAGCCCTACACAACGAATGGTGTTCATTATCAAACAAGAGTATATGTAGCACAAAGGAAGAGAACTTATTTATTTATGTGATAAATGTTGAGAGCGTCCACTAGTGAAAGTATGATCCCTAGGCCTTGTTTCCAAATACTGCAATCATCGCTTGTTTACTGTTTTACTGCATCTTTACTTCCTGCAATATTACTACCATCAACTGCACGCCGGCAAGCACTTTTACGGCGCCGTTACTACTGCTCATATTCATTCATACCACTTGCATTTCACTATCTCTTCGCCGAACTAGTGCACCTATACATCCGACAAGTGTATTAGGTGTGTTGGGGACACAAGAGACTTCTTGTATCGTGATTGCGGGGTTGCTTGAGAGGGATATCTTTGACCTCTTCCTCCCTGAGTTCGATAAACCTTGGGTGATCCACTTAAGGGAAACTTGCTGCTGTTCTACAAACCTCTGCTCTTGGAGGCCCAACACTGTCTACAAGAATAGAAGCACCCGTAGACATCACACCCCCAGGCGGAACGGGAAGTCGCCGGTCAATGGTCCCGAAGGACCTGCACCCATGGCCGTCGTCGTCGTCGCACCGCTCAACATCACCAACCTCCTCCAGATCTTCAACCGCCGGATCCGCCATCTCTCGAACTCCGGTAGGGGGGAGCCGTGCACGGCCACTCCACGGAGCAGCGAGCTGGTCCACTGCGGAGCTCCACCGGAACTTCGCCGTCGAAGGGGAGACCACCACCCGCAAAACGCTGATCCAGTCGCACCGCCGCCTCCACGACGCCACCGGTTGGCTCCCTAGACACACTTACACTATATACACGTCGCGAATTGGGCCTCCCCCGTCCTCCCGCCGCTAGAGCGGCCGGCAGAGGGCGAGGGAGCCGCTGATTCGGCGACGGCGAGGTGGAGCGCCCTGGGTTTGCACAAATCGCCCTTCTTCCTGTAGATGGGGAAGGGAAGGGCCGCGTGATCCCTTGATTTGTGTCGATCTATCGCCGGGCACGCGCCATAGCTCTGCTCCGGCCGCCATCATGATAGCAGAGCTCAAGGCTCACTACTGGAAAATAGGGATTCGGTCCAGGTGCATTTGGGGCTTTACCGCCTTAGTCCTAGTTTTGAATCCGGGACTAAGCATTCAGGATTAAAGGCCTCTACCTAAATCGGGACTAAAGGGTCCTCCATGTGGTGCGGCCAGCCAGGGGGCTCGCGGTGGAGGACCTTTGGTCCCGATTCATCATACGAACCGGGATTAAAGATTCTCCGCCGCGGCAGAGGAAATGACCGTTTCTCTATCGCGGCAGATGTTTAGGGTGGAGCAGTGTTTATCTATCGCGGCAGAGTATCAGGGTTTTATATTATTCATTCAAATTTGCAGTGCATACATCATTAAAGAAACCACAACATCGTCATGAATATATTGACATCGTCATGAAATACAGTACACGTAATGCATGTTTACAATATAAAGTCAATTCTCTTACCATCTCTACTTTGTATCCCTAATGTCATATATGAACTCCAGATGGTATGCTTTAGTTGGAGCTATGACCTTCCTAAGTGAGAATCCCGCAATTTTCTCTTGAATTGCTCGTGTGCGATCCTCCGTTAGGAGAAAGTCCCGCACGCGTTCCATCTAATTTTAAAAAATGAGAAAGCTAACACATGGACAATATATAAAACCACTATGTTTGTTTTCCTCAGCCACATCGATGAAAAATTTCAGGCTCGAAATGAACTCGTGAAGGCGTTGGTCAATGTACATCCATTGCCGATTCATCTGCATGATATAATTAAGCGTATCAAAACCATTACATAACATCATGATTAGTGAAGTGATGTATATATATACACATGTATTTCATCAATGACAGATGAAAGGATAAAGTTGTTAACCTCGATGGAGAAGGAAAATGACAGGAGCAAGATTTAAGTGTGGCTTGTTTTGTGTGAACTCAAGTGGCAAGAGCCCTTAGGCATTTCATCGAACACTTCTTGTGCATAAGAAGAGAGCAAAGCAATATACACCTCTCAACCGGGACTAAAGGGGTTGCAACAGAGCGCTTCAAGCCATGTTAGGCGTCGATGAGCAGCTCGGGGCCTAACATGGCCTGGAGCGCTCTGCTGCAACCCCCTTAGTCCCAGTTTGTAATACCCAGTTTGCATTACAAACTGGAGCCAAAGGCCCCAAACGAATTGGGACTAGAGGATGGTGTCACCCCGCGCCGGTCAAACCGGGACCAATGCCCCCACGGGTCCGGTTCGTTTTAAAAACGGAACTAAAGCTCCTAGGAGCTTTGGACGAAAGCCATATTTCTACTAGTGGCTGACGCCTGCTCATGGGCCGATCTCCCGTCGGAGCTGCTCATCGACGTCTCCGGCCGACTACACGACCCTGCTGATTTTGTTCGTTTCCATGCCATCTGCTGTTCATGGCATGCCACGGCGCCGGTGCGCTCACCGCCTCACCGCCTCACCGGCGACGCGACCCACCTTCCAGCCGTGGCTACTAGGGCTGTGCGACGACCACATCGTCCACTCCCGCGTCAACTTCCCTGTAGCGGTGGTCTCTTCTTCGGAGCCGTCAACCGACCATGACCACGTCCTCTCAGAGCCGGCACCGGGGGACGAGGAGAACTGGGTGGCTACAGCCGATGGCACCGTCGCCTGGCTGTTCTCAGCAAGTCCCGATCCAAGACTCATCGACCTTGTAAGTGGAGCCATCACTCCGCTTCCGCGATTTCCGGATGATGACGATGACATCAAGCAGACGATAGGGGGTGCGTGTGGCACCGTCTACAAGGATGGCACCATCTTTCTCTACAGCACTCTGTACACAAACTATCCCGTCTTCACCGTTGCCATCCTAGGTCCCGGTGATGCAGCATGGAGAATCATGAAAAGGGTTCTAGAGCTCCCAGTTCCCCACCACCGTTGCGCCGCCTACCACGACGGCAAGGTCCTACTATCTGTCGGTGTGGACTTCTGGTATGTACTCACACGGGATGGAGTTGGAGACAATAATAGCTTTGCGAGGTGGGATGCAAATGAGGAAACGAAGAAAACTCGTGATTGGAACTACGTCATGGAGTCTCGTGGCGAGTTGCTGTGGGTGTCTGTCCTGGCCAAGCAGATCATCTTCAATGAAGACGCCATTGTCGACCCGTCGGAGCTGTTAGTGACGGTGCACGCGCTGGAAAAAGGAGCGAGCGGCGAGGTGCGGTGGGCGCCGAGGGATGGCAAGAGCTTACGTGATCATGTCCTGTTCCTCGGGCACCCTGTCAGCTTCGCCATGGACAGCTCCCAGCTGGACATGGGTGGTGGGTGCGTCTATTTTGTTTCAAACCGCGATGTCTTCAGGTATAGCCTGGTTGACGGTGAGGCTAAGCTCGTGAGACGGTTGCATCCTCGGTGGAACACAGGGCCATCGCCGCGCGTGTGGCTCCAACCTCAACCTCCTATTGCTACCATCCAAGAAATTCAAGCAAGAATCAGCTCGGATGAAGCGAAACCTAATTTACTTATTGATCAGATTTGTTAATACTACTAGAACTCTTTGTTGGGATATTTTGGTTATTTGTTATACAGTAAGAATCTTTATGTCACGGCTGCATACTCCCTTCCCTCCGTTCACAATTAGTTCATGTTTTTGCTTTAGCCAAAGTTAAACTTTGTCAAGTTTGACTAAATTTATAGGAAAAATTATTAACATCTACAATGTAAAAGTTATACTAATAGAATCACCATAAGCTATATTTTTGTACTCCCTCCGTGTAAAAATAAGTATCTTAATTTTATCTAAAATGCATCTAGATAAATCCTTATCTAGACAAAATTGGACGTTTGTTTTTAGACGGAGGGAGTACTATATTTATTAGGTATTAGGTGTTGATATTTTTTAGTACAATTTTGGTCAAACTTGACGGTGCTTGTCTTTTAAAAATGCCAAAACGCAAAGTAAAAAAAAAGTGAGGGAGTATCGTAATGTTGTGTGAAAACAATTTTGGTTACAACGGCTAGGATGCTGCGTGGCCAGCATCAGTTCGTGTCCAAATGAGATCTTTAGTTTTGGTTGAAGGCATAATTAAACCAAGGCTAAGGGGGTTTGCGGTAGGCGCGAGTCTCTTTAGTCCCGGTTTGTGTCTCAACCGGTATTAAAAGGTCCATCTTTAGTCTTGGTTGCAGATACAACCTAGGATTAAAGTTTTTCTTATATATCATCGTGTCTGCCAGAGTTTTGTGTGTGAGCCACACTTAGTTTTGAGAGGTGTATGCTGGTTAGCCTTCCCTTCTAATGAACAAGAGGTTCTCGATCAAATGCGTGAGAGCATGATGCTACTTAAGTTCGCACAAAAGAACATGATATGAAGTGCCCGAGCTACGCTTGAGTTTCCTCCTCTATCGATGTTAGCAACTTTATCATTTCATCTGTCATTGATAAAATGCATCTGTCGACAATGGCGGATCTAGGACTTTATCATTGGGTATGCCGCACCAAATAATTTTTTTTGACACAAATAATTGACAGCTGTTTGCGTAAAATTCATTAACCAATTCAGTAAATGTGGTGATGTTGATGATGGATTGGCTCTTTGTCAAAGAAAACACATCTTGGATCTTTTAAAGAAAGCAAATATTTGATCGGCAAGGTTTGTAGTACTCTGATGAACGTTACAAATAAGCTCTCCAGGGAACTCGAAAACTTTATGCTACCTAGTACTACGGTGTGGTTGGTGTCTTTTATAGTTTCTCATGTTGGGACAGAGCCAGATATTTCCTAGTGTTAACGAAGCTTATCAGTTTCTACACTTGATAGAGAGGCAGTCAGGGGAGCATTTACGCGCAATTACTGTCAACACAATGCTATCCGACGACAAGTTCGTGAACCACAACTTCTTCCTAGAAATCAATGACCTCTTTGGCAACCTCAACATGGACAACAACACCAACGATGCTATCTGTTCATCTACTTTGTTAATCTACATGTCTAGTTTACTTTTTAGTTCTATATTCATGATTTTATCAACTGTTTATTCGAATTAAATCATATGGTAATTTGCTTATATATTCAACCTCTCCCTCATGCCTGTTGATGGGTGTTTGGAGGTGCGGCAATGGTGCAGGCACCTCTCGACATCAACAAGGATGTGCCAGAACACACCGCGCTGCTCTTGCTCCTGCAGGGAAGGAATAAACATGTCGACAGACGAATTGAGCAAAACTACATAGCTTCAGGATTGGGAGTCCCTATTGCATCAAGTGATGTTAAACCATACGGCACGTAGAAACTATTAAACCAGGATCACAAAAAAAAAACATTTTGGACTCCTTTTTGCATATCATGCAAGCATGAATCATGGGGATTAAACATATATATGTCAGACAAAACTTTTGCATTGCATCGACAAATTGAGATCAGGGAACCAAGGGACAGATAGCAAGAACAAAAAAAAAAAACACCAGAAGGAAGAAACATGGCACAAGAATGGATGGGAGGACAACGGAGGGTCTAAAACGGTATTGGACGTGCTATCGTCACTCTTAAGCAGAAGGCATGCTGTAGACCACCGACAAATACATCTTTATCTAGAACCGCCGCGGTGGCCGCTCCTCTGCGACATTCACTCGTAGGGCACGCCCCTCCAAACTCTGCAAAATTCAGACAGCGATCAGACTCATCGAAGGACATTGATTATCTCGGTATAAACCATAATTGTTTCACAGTATGAAAGTGGCAATGATATCAATTGCATACTAACCTGTCCATCAAGGGCAGCAATAGCATCATCCAGTTCCACCTGCGATGCCATTGTCACGAAACCGAATCCCCGTGAGCGCCCGGTGTCCCTGTCGTAGACAACCCTAGCATCGACAACTTTGCCATGCTCACTGAACATCTCTACCAACCTAGAGTCGTCCACCTGCCATGGCAGGTTGCCCACGTAAATCCTGAATGAAGACCCGGAATCACGGGGAGGCCTCTCCACACGGGCACCTCTAGGAGCCGCCTTGTTTACAGTCAACAGCCTTCCACCCACATCCTGTCCACGTTAAAGGTCATTCGGGAAAGCATCAAATTTGCATGCATTCTTTAGCTCGTGCTTAATATAATGAACTGCACATGATCTTTAACTTGAGACCTAGGACAGGAAACATATTCAAATTGAGACCTAGGACAGGAAACATATTCAAATGTAAAATGGGAGAACATTCTATGAGGTTCCGAAGACTAAATTCAGAACATGCAAGGAAAATAGGCACATGAGTTATCAAGTACACTCACGTAGCGATGGAACATTTCCACAGCCTTCTCAGCCTCCTCAATGGTGCTCATGGTGACGAACCCAAATCCACGGCTCTGGTCTGTTTCCCTGTTGTAAATGACCTGTAGAGCCACAAGACAGAAACTGCATTTTAGGACAAAGGAAACACATACAGTATCCAAGCAACTACTAACCGACGGACTACCCCACCAACAATGCTGGTGAAGCAGATACAACGCTACGTGTTAATAACCCATACGAGGTCAGGAAACAATACTTGTTCAGTTGTTCTGTGGTACAAATGCATTTAGATTCTACGTCTTGTGCAAGCAAAACTTCGTAGTAGAAGCCAAATCACAGTAGGATCACTTTAAATTTCGCAGTTTCAGAAAAAGGCCACATTCGTTGGTCTAACGAGTAAACAGGCAAAGACATAATAATTCTGACAAGAACTTGCAATCCCCACAACATAAGCATACTTCAAACAATACCACATAGCATCCTAGTTCAACCTGAACATACAACACAGAAAGGCTTGCGAAACAGCACCCCTTAGTAGTCCCTATATCTGTCATGTTTCTTGAATCATTTACAAGCGGTATTCAAGCTCTTATTTTTGCAACATTAGCCGCAGCCTATACAGGTGAATCCATGGAGGCTGATCATTGAATTGACTAGTTTTTAATTAGCCTTTTTTTGCAGCTTAGCTCATTCATGAATTCAATTGCTTGGTAACAGTCAATACCGAGAATCTGCTTGGTTGCAAAAAAAAAAGGTACAATCCTGGTAGCTCCACCCTGAGAGGTTCTGAGCAGGGAAACCACCGCATTCAGCTAGACATTTACACGGCAAGCCCAGGACTGAATTCAATTGCTACAATAGTCGCAGTGCCCAATTTCAGTCGTATGGCACACAATGTGCCCATTGAGGATTTAAGTTACTTCAGGCAAACGTATGCATGGCGAAGACCATCGTGCAGGAAAATTAGCAGAGGCAACGGCAGAAAGGAGGAGTTACCGAAGAGGAACTGGTGTGGTGCTCACCTCGGAGACCTCGACGACGCCGGCCTGCTCGAAGAGCTGGGCGAGGCGCTCGCTGTCGACGTCGTAGGGCAGGTTGCCGACGTACACCTTGGCCTCCTCCGGCGGCTCCACGTACTCACCGACCTCCTCCTCCTCCGCCGCCGCAACCTCCTCCTCAACACCCGCAACCTCCTCCTCCGCGACGGCCTCCAGGGCCTCGTCCTGGGCGGCGGCCTCCGGCTCGGCGACCTCCACGGAGGACTCGAAGGAGTCGGAGGCGGCGAGCGGGGCGAGCGGGAGCCGCGGGCGGGCGGAGCGCAGGCCGAGGTGGCGGGCCGGGAGAGCCGGGGAAAGGAGCACGAGGAAGGGCTTCGGGAGGGAGACGGCGGCCGGGGCGGCGACGAGGGCGCGGAGGGTGGCGGCGAGGGAGGACGCCATCGCCATGGACGGTGGAGACGGAGGATAAGGGATTTTGTGGGTTTGGGGAGGAGAAGGAAAGAGTGAGGATTTTGCGGGATTTGTTTACTCATCTGTTCGTTCTCGTACAGTATTTCATTTGGGCTGCGCAGGGCCGAAACGGCCCGCTATCTACCCATTCTAGTAGACAAAGTTCAAAGGGCAGGGCTGGACTGGATGAACATGGTACTACATATAATCCACTCAGAAAAAAAAAGAGACTGGATGAACATACTGCATATTCAGTTCTGTCAATCAGGATGAACAGATGGATTAACTATGTTCCAGTTCAGAAAAAAAATCAGGATGAACATGTTGGATAATTAGGCAAAAAAATCCACTATTTATTCAGAATATTAAACATGACTATAACAGCTATTAAAAAAGAAATCGTGTCTAGGAGAACTAGACACTTTTTGATATAGTAGAAGCGGGACTTAGCGTGACAATTTCGAAATTCGTCCCTGACAGTAATCGAACTTCGATCGTTGGGGTGCGCCACTGCGACCCCAATCAGTGGGCTAAACCCACGTCATCGACTATAACAGCTATTAACATATGAGACTCAAGCATACTAGATGTACTAAGCAATGATGAGGACATCCCTACCGAACTACGACCTCCGTCATTGCAAGATTAAGAATATGTTGCTGTGAAGTTTAAGTCCAATGAAGTCAGAATTCGACCTATGACAAGAGCTCGTGCGAAGCTACTAAAGAAATAGGTGAACTTGTTCTTAAATGATACTTTGATTAATGAGAATTTTATACTGTCTAAGTTCTTTGACTTGTGTATGATCAGGTACGAGGATAAAGGAAGCATCGCACAAGGAGGAGGAGGAGAACAGCTGGACATGGTGATGGACATGAAGACATCACATAGACGCGTGAGGGAGGAGAGGGAGGCATGTGCAAAGGAGGGAGGAGAAGAAGTCCATGTCGGTGCCACGCTCGGCGACACCGGCCGCCACGCCGGCCAACCCGGTGCCACCGATCCACACGCCGGGTGACCCGGCGCCTGCCGATTCCTGCGTCGGTGCACACCGGGCACCGATCCAGGAAGTCTGGCATCTCCGCCCGGTGCCAGCCCGGTGCCAGGCCCGGTCCCTACCGGACCATCCGGCCCCTGGCCCGGTCGACCGACCCCCATGTTGGTCGTGTCCAAGTCAGTCTCGACCAGATCCCGATCGGGGTCGGTTAGGTAACCGTAGTTTTCAACTTCTGGTCGTCCTGAACTCCTATATAAATGCCCATGACACCCCCAAATTTGGCTTAGACCACGTTTAAGATAAACACTAGTTCATAGTTGATTGTTTTGCAACTCTATTGAATCTATACACCAATTCGCATCGATCTGGTGTTTTGCTACTGAAAGTTTGTGTGATCTATTGTTCCATTGGGAATTAGAAGGTTGCAATTTACCGCTTTGTGGTCGGCGGCTACGTGCGCACGTGTGTGGAGTTGCGAATATCTTGCAGGGTTGAGAGCTGTTGCATTGGCGACAGGGACCAATCGAGTGACTCGTTGCGTCATACAAGTTATCCTCCACTTCATCATCGTGTTATCTCTGCGGTGTTCATCGTGTGTTCATCACCATCCACCGAGCTTACTGAGAAGATCGGGCAACCCCTTATCATCTTGGTATCAGATTTCAGCGTTTCCTCTGTAAGCCATTCATAATCCACCCCATAGTTGAGTTGTGAGTGCTTCCTATCCAGAAAAAGCCTATTAGGGTTAGGGTTTGCCATAGCCTTAGATTGCATCAATTTCAAGTTTTAGTTGCTTTTCATAGTTTTGTTTTTGCGTATCTTTTCTTCCATCTAGTAGATTGTTAGGGTTTGTGTTTTCGCTATCATCTAGTTGTCGGTTTTTGTTGCTCCGAGTCCACATAGCGTACAGTTTGCTTGTTCCCAACCATAGACACAGCCTTTCGATATACGTGACTAGGAACTTTTCCAAAAGAGACTAGTTTTACCGCTCGACAGGCTACTCATTAGGGTTTTGGTGCTTTGCAATTTTCTGTTTTGCCGTGTTACAAGGAGTAGAGTCATAAAATCAAAAAAGAGAAAACTAAAAAGAAGCAAAAAGAGCTACAAGTGCTACGTGTAATAAAAAGAAAAATAAAAAATTTTAAGTGCTAGTAAAGAGATCAAGTGAAGGCCTAGTTTACTTTTCTGCACCCGTAGTTGAGCAATCTTGTGCATGTTCCGTTGAGCTTTGCTAGTGTCTCTGAGTGCATTGCAACCTGTTGATCCATGTAGTTGCACTGCCACATTTATCGCCTTGTGTGAGTATCATTGGTTGTTTTCTACGGTCAGCGCTAGAGCTTGTTATTGGTGCAAATAGGTAGCCTACCTACAGCCCCACATATATCTTGCTTTGTCGTGTGATTGTTCTTATACCTTGATATTCGCTTCGCTACATCCTTGCACTAGTTGTCAATCCAAGTGGTAAGAAATACTAATTCACTTTGGAGCGGTAAGATTTACCTTTCTTATCAGTTTTGAGTGAGTTGTGAAAGTACCACCATAGATATTTGTTTTCGTGCACTTACCTACTAACCATGTCTTCTAGTGATGCTAAAATTGTTGACCGGAAAAAGAAGGATAGAGGTGATATTGTTTCTTGGAGGGAGTATGAAGCACTTCGTAATGAGATGCGACGTGAATTCCGCGAACAGGGTGAAGGACTTAATGATGACATACAGAAGGTCACCAAGAAGCTTGGCACTACTAATGAGACCGTCAATATACAATCCAAGTACAAATGATGGATATTCAACCCAGTCTTCAAGCGTTGACACTTGCCATTGATAATATGACTCAACAACAACAATAGTCACATCATGAAGATGAGGAGAGTAATCACGGTAACCTTGATGAAGAACCGCTGCTGAAGAGCGTGGTGTTGGTCGTGGTGTTGGACGTGGTAACCGTGGTCATGGCTTTGCCGAACTCGGAGCTCGCCGTGTTCCTCCACAACCGCAAGACGGTGGTTTGGGTAAGCCAAAATTCTCAAATTTGAAGGAGGTCCTGATGTTGAAGAATACCTCACTTGGTAGCAGAAAATTGAGAAGTTATGGCGCCTACATGACTATACTGAAGACAGGAAGATTAAGCTTGCTTCCTCAGATTTTGATGGCTATGCATTGCATTGGTGGGATGGAGTTACACGTGCTCGTCAAGAATATCACTAGTGGAAAACAGGCCATTTGTGGCGGGTCGTTAGGCCCTTTTGTCGCGGGCGGCCAGCCGCGACAACGAAGGCGCGACAAAAGGTGGACCTTTTGTCACGGGTCAGTTACCACCCGCGACATATGGTCCACCACGTGGCAGGTGCGGGGCGCGCAGGGGACAGCCCCTTTTGTCGTGGGTGGTATTACGACCCGCAACAAAAGGACATCTACGGGCGCGCGCAGAACGCTGCTGCTTTAGGGTTTGAGTACGTGGTGCAGCACCACCACCCCCCACCACCGTCCCCCCTTTTATTTCATTTTTTCATTTCAAAATAAAAGTTACATATATTTATACGCTACTACAAGTTGTACACATTCATTCATTGTATATAGATCGAGCAAACAAATATTGAAAGCAAAAGTCGATCTATTTGTAGATTCCCCTTATACATATACATGGAGCTCACGACTACCGGGACAAAAGCCCGTCGTCTATTCGAACTAATACATATACATGGAGCTCCCTACTACCGACGCCTCTTTGGACTAAACCGGCCGTTGTCGTTTATTACTTCTGTCAACAGAAATGTCGCCAGTTCCTCCGTAATTCCTAGTACGTGTTCCTGTGGTTGTAGGGTCTCCCGCATGTAGTCGACCTATATAGGAAAATAAGATGAATATGATTATATCAATCATGATAACGAAGTATTGACGATAATAAATTAAAGTTGTGAATGTTATTGCTTACGTTGAATCTATTATCGTTGTGTTGCTCAGTCGTTAACATGCGAATGGACTCGCAAACGTAGTATCCACATAGATTCGTCCCCGTGGCTGCTCGGGCGCACGGTACAATAGTAAATGTTAGCTGTTACGCGAAGTGCTCACCCGTAATAACCTCCTTGAAAGATGTCCAAACCCTGCCAGGCAAAAGAATGATAGAATTAATATAATGGATGATTAATTGATATCTCACGAAAGATATAGCGCGACAATAATTGAAATTACCTCTGGAGAATCTCCTGCAAGTCGCGGAACCCGTCCAGGCCTCTATTCAATGGGTCGCTTACTTCAACAATTCTCTTATCAAATTTAATGTTTAGCAGAATCCAGTGGAAACTGCACATGTTTATATAGACGTCATGAATTAGACTTAACATCGAGTAAGAAAAACTGAATGTGCACAATAGATTAGTAAGACTCTCACCAGTAGTTGTAGCGATTCGTTGCATAGAAAACAAAAAAATTCCTACCGCGAGAACGCAATCCAAGCCAAGATGCAATCTAGAAGACGGGAGCAACGAGGGGATGATCGAGACTCACCCTTGAAGATTTCCAAAGCCTATAAGAGTAGGCTCTTATTGCTACGGTAGACGATCACTTGCCGCTTGCAAAAGCGCGTAGAAGATCTTGATCACGGTGCCACGATCGGGCAGCACCTCCGTACTCGGTCACACGTTCGGTGTTGATGAAGACGACGTCCTTCTCCCCGTTCCGGCGGGCAGCGGAAGTAGTAGCTCCTCCTTGAATCCGGCGGCACGACGGCGTGGTGGCGGTGGCGATGGAGAACTCCGGCGGAGCTTCGCTAAGCGTTGCGGGAGAGGTGGAGGAGAGGGGGTGGCTAGGGTTTGGGAGAGGGGGTGGCCGGCCACTATGGGGTGCGGCCTCCTTGAGGGCTTGTGGTGGCCGGCCCCCTCCCCTATGCCCCTCATTATATAGGGTGGAACCCCCAAGTGTTGGACTACAAGTCTTCGAATAAGACCCCAACCCAAAACCTTCCATGTAGTAGGGAAACCTACCCAAGGTGGGACTCCCACCCAAGTGGGATTCCCCCCATCCATGTGGGGGGGTGGCCGGCCCCCTTAGGTGGAGTCCACCTTGGAACCCCCCTCTAGGGTTGGCCGTCCATGGGAGGTGGAGTCCCTCCGGGACTCCTCCTTCCTTAGTGATTTCTTCCGGACTTTTCTAGAACCTTCTAGAACCTTCCATAAAATCACCGGATCATTTTCAAACTTATAAAATGACTTCCTATATATGAATCTTATTCTCCGGACCATTCCGGAACTCCTCGTGATGTCCGGGATCCCATCCGAGACTTCGAACAATACTTCGAACTCCATTCCATATTCAAGTTCTACCATTACAACATCAAACCTTAAGTGTGTCACCCTACGGTTCGCGAACTATGTGGACATGGGTGAGAACTCTCTCCGACCAATAACCAATAGCGGGATCTGGAGATCCATAATGGCTCCCACATATTCAACGATGACTTTAGTGATCGAATGAACCATTCACATACAATACCAATTCCCTTTGTCACGCGATATTTTACTTGTCCGAGGTCTGATCATCGGTATCACTCTATACCTTGTTCAACCTCGTCTCCTGACAAGTACTCTTTACTCGTACCGTGGTATGTGGTCTCTTATGAACTTATTCATATGCTTGCAAGACATTAGACAACATTCCACCGAGAGGGCCCGGAGTATATCTATCCGTCATCGGGATGGACAAATCCCACTTGTTGATCCATATGCCTCAACTCATACTTTCCGGATACTTAATCCCACCTTTATAACCACCCATTTACGCGAGTGGCGTTTGATGTAATCAAAGTACCTTTCCGGTATAAGTGATTTACATGATCTCATGGTCATAAGGACTAGGTAACTATGTATCGAAAGCTTATAGCAAATAACTTAATGACGTGATCTTATGCTACGCTTAATTGGGTGTGTCCATTACATCATTCATATAATGATATAACCTTGTTATTAATAACATCCAATGTTCATGATTATGAAACTAATCATCCATTAATCAACAAGCTAGTTAAGAGGCATACTAGGGACTCTTTGTTGTTTACATATCACACATGTATCAATGTTTCGGTTAATACAATTATAGCATGGTATATAAACATTTATCATAAACATAAAGATATTTAATAACCACTTTTATTATTGCCTCTTGGGCATATCTCCAACAGTCTCCCACTTGCACTAGAGTCAATAATCTAGATTACATTGTAAGGTACCTAACACCCATGGCATTACGGTGTTGGTCATGCTTTGCCCTAGGGAGAGCTTTAGTCAACAGATCTGCTACATTCAGATCAGTGTGTACTTTGCAAATCTTTACTTCTCCATCTTCGATGTACTCTCGAATCGTGTGGTAACGCAGCTTGATATGCTTCAGCCTCTTGTGTGACCTTGGTTCTTGTGCATTGGCGATGGCACCCATGTTGTCACAGTAGATGACTAGTGGGTCCAATGCACTAGGAACCACACCGAGCTCTACAATGAACCTCTTCATCCATACCGCTTCTGATGAAGCCTCTGAAGCCGCTATGTACTCTGATTATGTTGAAGACTTCGCCACCGTGCACTGCTTCGAGCTTGCCCAGCTTACTGCAGCACCATTCAATATAAACACGTACCCAGACTGTGACTTGGAGTCATCAGGATCAGTGTTCCAACTTGCATTGGTGTAACTGGTTACAATGAGCTCTTGGTCACCTCCATAACAAAGAAACATATCCTTAGTTCTTTTCAAGTACTTCAGGATATTCTTGACCAATGTCCAGTGTTCCATCCCTGGATCACTTTGATATCTGCTAGTCAAACTAACAGCATGTGCTATATCCGGTCTAGTACATAGCATGGCATACATAATAGAGCCTACTGCCGAGGCATAGGGGATCTGACTCATCCTTTCTCTTTCTTCTGCCGTAGCCGGTCCTTGAGTTTTACTCAAAACCTTGCCTGGTAACATAGGTAAGAATCCTTTCTTACTTTCGTCCATTCTAAACTTCTTTAGAATCTTGTCCAGGTATGTACTGTGATAGCCCTATTAGGCGTCTTGATCTATCTCTATAAATCTTGATGCCTAATATATACGATGCTTCACCAAGGTCTTTCATTGAAAAACTATTATTCAAATAACCTTTTACACTGCTTAATAGTTCTATATCATTCCCAATCAATAATATGTCATCTACATATAATATCAGGAACGCTACTGAGCTCCCACTCACTTTCTTGTAAATACGAGGCCTCTCCATGACACTCGTATAAACCCGAAGTCTTTGATCACCTTATCAAAGCGTCGGTTCCAACTTCTCGATGCTTGCTTCGAGTCCATAAATTGAACGCTGAAGTTTGCATACTTTGTCAGCATTTTTAGGATCGACAAAACCTTTGGGTTGTACATATACAACTCTTCCTCAATGTCTCCATTAAGGAACGCCGTTTTGACATCCATCTGACAAATCTCATAATCAAAAAATGCAGCTATTGCTAACAAAATCCTCACAGATTTTAGCTTCGCTACAGGTGAGAAAGTTTCATCGTAGTCAACTCCTTGAATTTGTCGGAAACCCTTTGCGACAAGTCGAGCTTTATAGACAGTAATATTACCATCAGCATCTGTTTTTCTCTTGAAGATCCATTTATACTCGACAGCCTTGCGGCTATCAGGTAAGTCTACCAAAGTCCACACTTTGTTATCATACATGGATCCCATTTCGGATTTCATGTCTTCTTGCCATTTGTTGGAATCTGGGTCTTCATCATTGTTGTCCTCAATCATGACATTTAGACAAGGATCATACCAATCAGGAGTGGCACGTTCCCTTGTCGATCTGCGAGGTTCAGTAGCTTCCTCGTTCGAAGTTTCATGATCATTATCATTAGCTTCCTCTGTTGCCGGTGTAGGCAGCACAGGAACAACTTCCGGTACTGTGCTACTTTAATCAACGAGTAAAGATTCATCAATCTCATCGAGTTCTACTTTTCTTCCAGTCACTTCTTTAGTGAGAAATTCTTTCTCAAGAAAGGTTCCGTTCTTAGCAACAAATATTTTGCCTTCGGAACTGTGATAGAAAGTGTACCCTATAGTTTCCTTAGGGTATCCTATGAAGACGCATTTCTCCGCTTTGGGTTCTAGCTTGTCCGGTTGTAACTTCTTTACATAGGCTTCGCAACCCCAAACTTTAAGGAATGACAGCTTAGGTTTCTTATTAAACCATAATTCATACGGTGTTGTTTCAACAGATTTTGATGGTGCTCTATTTAAAGTGAATGCAGCTGTCTCTAATGCATAACTCCAAAATGATAACGGCAAATCAGTAAGAGACATCATAGAACGAACCATATCTAAGAGAGTTCGATTACGACGTTCGGACACACTGTTTCGTTGTGGTGTTCCCGACGGTGTCAATTGTGAAAGTATTCCGCATTTCTTTAAATGCATGCCAAACTCATAACTCGGATATTCACCTCCACGATCAGATCGTAGAAATTTAATCTTCTTGTTACGTTGATTTTCTACTTCACTTTGGAATTCCTTAAATTTCTCGAAAGTTTCGGATTTATGTTTCATGAAATAGATATACCCATATCTACTCAGATCATCTGTGAAGGTTAGAACATAACGATAACCACCGCGCGATGCTACACTCATTGGTCTGCACACATCGGTATGTATGATTTCCAACGGATGAAGCCTGGTGACCGGGTGTATACGTGAGCACGCGCTGATTGACTGCCACGTGTCTAACGTCGTTAGTTCAGCTGTGAGGCGCATGTGCGTGTGTGGCCCCGAGCGGTGGGCGTTGTGATTAGAAAACATGGATGCCTGCTCATTGCATCTTATCCCCTCCGTGTCCTTATCCTCTCAACAAGTACGGAGTACTAGTACTCTTCACCACGCAGATCACCATGGAAATAGCATCGCTGCTGGAAAATGATCTGGGGAAGAGCCTGCCGCCGGCTCGCAGCTGTGGGAGAGGAGGTCGCCGGCAGCCTGCAGCGAGGAAGGAGGCCGCGTCGAGCAGCGGGGTGAGGCCCGTCGCTGAGGACGCATGAGCGGGAGAGGAAGCTGCCGCGAGCGGATGGGGCACGGTCGTCCAGGACGGACGGCGCCGCCCGTGTTTCGCGTCGCGATGCCGTCGGCCGCCGCCTAGGATTCGCGCATGTCCCATCTCCGACCGCGGCCCCGCGCTGTCCGGCTGCGGCCGTGCCGCCCCTCCGACCGCGCGTCCGCGCACAGCTGCTCCTCTCCCCCGCCAGAGGCCTGCTCGCCCGACCACGTCCTGCTTCGGCCGCCGCGCTCCTGGGCGCGCTCCGCTCGGCCCGGTCCGCTCCAGGCCGCAGTCAAGGCCCGAGCCCGCCTACGTCCATGGCGTGGCCGGGATCGTGCGGACGCGGTTGTCAATCGTCCTCATCCATGGCATGGCCGTACGCCCCCTCCACCACCGCGCATCGTCGTCGGCCCATCCGTCCTCGACCCATCGACCGCCTTCCGCCGCACCTGCATCGTCGTCGGCGACCCCGGAGCCATCGCCGACAGGCACGGGTGCGCGGGACGATGCGCAGCTCTCCTTGGCGAGTTCACAGGGGGTGGCGTCTGTGAGCTTGGACGGGACGCGTGCGCATCCGCCCGGACCCTCCGTGCGCAAGGCCCAGCAGCAGGCGCCCGCTGCTTCTCCTGCCCCCGCGCTCAAGCTCCGCCGCCCGGCATGCTCACTTCTTCCCAAGCCCCGGCATGCTCGATCTCGCCGGCAATTTCTGGCGTCCCATCCTTGCGCGCGCCTTCTCCCCAGGAATCTCTCACTCAGTCGTGGTTCGATCCATCAAGCAGTTTCTGCGCTTTGTTCCGTAGACAAACTCGATTTGTTCATCTATCTAGCACTCTAGCCCAATTCGTTTCCCATTTTTTTATTTTACTGAATGGTTACGGAAGTACTAATCAGCTTAGTAGTTGATTATTCGTTGGAGTATTGAGCGCACGGATTATTCGTTGGAGTATTGAGCTACAGGAGATACTAATTAGCTATATTCGGCTGATTTCGTTGGGAGCTTTCGTCCCAAGAGATGATTCCAAACCAGTACAGAAAGCACTAAAAACTCCGAATTATGATGTCCGCTAGCGGTTGCAGCTCGCCTAGCTAGATTGCTGTGCCAAATCATGAGCTCACTCCACCTGGTCCACTAAGGAGATTCGACGCCGTGTGATGACCGTCAACATCTCCCCATAAAGTGAGAATCTGAAAGCAAATCCAACGGTGATGAATGCGTGCTCACGTATACACGCGGTTACCAAATCCACTCTCATGCTTACAATAGTATGATCAAGGTTATGATGGCATGTCACTCCAGAAATTATCTTTGTTATCGTTTACCTGCTCGGGACGAGCAGAAACTAAGCTTGGGGATGCTGATACGTCTCCGATGTATCGATAATTTCTTAAGTTCCATGCCACATTATTGATGATATCTACATGTTTTATGCATACTTTATGTCATATTTATGCATTTTCTGGAACTAACCTATTAACGAGATGCCGAAGAGCCGATTGCTTGTTTTCTGCTGTTTTTGGTTTCAGAAATTCTAGTAAGGAAATATTCTCGGAATTGGACGAAATCAACGCCCAGGGGCCTATTTTCACACGAAGCTTCCAGAAGACCGGAGAGCTGACGAAGTGGGGCCACGAGGCGGCGCCACGCTAGGGCGGCGCGGCCCAAGCCCTGGCCGCGCCGACCTAGTGTGTGGGCCCCTCGTGACGCCCCTGACCTGCCCTTCCGCCTACAAATAGCCTTCGTCGCGAAACCCCCAGTACCGAGAGCCACGATACGGAAAACCTTCCAGAGACGCCGCCGCCGCCAATCCCATCTCGGGGGATTCAGGAGATCGCCTTCGGCACCCTGCCGGAGAGGGGATTCATCTCCCGGAGGACTCTACACCGCCATGGTCGCCTCCGGAGTGATGAGTGAGTAGTCTACCCCTGGACTATGGGTCCATAGCAGTAGCTAGATGGTTGTCTTCTCCTTATATGCTTCATTGTCGGATCTTGTGAGCTGCCTAACATGATCAAGATCATCTATCTGTAATGCTATATGTTGTGTTTGTTGGGATCCGATGAATAGAGAATACTATGTTATGTTGATTATCAATTTATATCTATGTGTTGTTTATGATCTTGCATGCTCTCCGTTATTAGTAGAGGCTCTGGCCAAGTTTTTGCTAGTAACTCCAAGAGGGGGTATTTATGCTCAATAGTGGGTTCATGTCTCCGTGAATGCGGGGAGTGACGAAACCTCTAAGGTTATGGATGTGCTTGTTGCCACTAGGGATAAAACATTGATGCTATGTTCGAGGATGTAGTTATTGATTACATTACGCACCATACTTAATGCATTTGTCTCGTTGTTTTCAACTTAATACTGGAAGGGGTTCGGATGATAACTCGAAGGTGGACTTTTTAGGCATAGATGCATGCTGGATAGCGGTCTATGTACTTTGTCGTAATGCCCAATTAAATCTCACAATACTCATCATATCATGTATGTGCATGGTCATGCCCTCTCTATTTGTCAATTGCCCAACTGTAATTTGTTCACCCAACATGCTATTTATCTTATGGGAGAGACACCTCTAGTGAACTGTGGACCCCGGTCCATCCTTTACATCTGAAATACAATCTACTGCAATACTTGTTTTACTGTTCTCTGCAAACATCATCATCCACACTATACATCTAATCCTTTGTTACAGCAAGCCGGTGAGATTGACAACCTCACTGTTTCGTTGGGGCAAAGTACTTTGGTTGTGTTGTGCAGGTTCCACGTTGGTGCCGGAATCCCTGGTGTTGCGTTGCACTACATCTCGCCGCCATCAACCTTCAACGTGCTTCTTGGCTCCTACTGGTTCGATAAACCTTGGTTTCATACTGAGGGAAAACTTGCCGCTGTACGCATCACACCTTCCTCTTGGGGTTCCCAACGGACGCGTGCTGTACGCGTATCAATCTCCTGCTGCTGCTGGTCAAGTTGGTGTTGGAACTCAGCCATCCGGTCATGTTGCACCTCCAGCTCGCGTTTTTTTGCTCTTGCTCAGCATCTATAAGTCTCCGCGTCGTTCGGAAACCCAAGCGCCCACGGAACACTAGGGCCGAAGCCACTTGTTCGTCCTCCCTTTTCAGGATTACCGAGGACAAGCGTCAACAAGTTTTTCTCTCTATCGGGAGCAAACTTCAGTTTTCCTACTTTAATATCAGCCGTCACTTCAATCCATTTTCCCCTGTGTACCCTAAACTTGCTGTCACTTTCAACAAGGTTCCCTGTCTTCATGTCATACTCACAGCCATTCCCAAGGAACCAATTTCGAGCCCTAGTGTCCCATCCTTCTCGCTCCGGTTGCGGGTGATCCCATTCGGCTTCATCTCAGCCTCTTGTGCATCCCACTTAGGCATGGCTACTTCGTAGCCCCCTCGTCCCGTATGATGGTGATATTTCTTTTCGCTTGCATTCTTCTTGTTTTTCTTTGATAGGTTCACAGCGTCCTCTGATTCTTTGTACTTCACAAATTCTTCCCAGTTATGCTCTTGCTTTTCTAGATAGTTTTCGAATAATGGAGGCTTCTTCTCGTCCTTATAAGCTGCCCATAACCGGTTCTTATACGCCCGGAAAAGTTCCCCCATCTTCTTAAGAGCCCATTTCTTCACTAGCGCCCTCTGCTTGGCCATCTCAGACTCCGAACCCAAATCTGGCAAAGTGAAATGTGTCATGAGGTCGTCAAAAAGTTTGTCTTTGTACCTATCGGCAACCTCACTTTCGGACACATTCTTGGTCTTGTTCCATTCTTTAATAGTGATCGGGAGACGATCCCTAACCAGAACTCTGCACTGATTTTTAAATGTCACTCTGACACTCGCGGGTGCCACCGGTTGGCCTTTCGGTGATATAGCTTCAATGTTGAAGTGGTCTTTTGGGCCCAACTTCTTTGCCGGCCCTCGTTTCTCTAACTTATCTTCGGAGGCCTAAGAGAATACAAATTAATTAATTTATATCTATATGTACATATAGAATTCCATTAATGCCTAGTGATCGTATACCTCACCATGGCCGGAGCCGTCGGCTTCTCCATCACCGGAGCCGTCGGCTTCTCCATCACTGGAGCCGTGGTCTTCTCCAGCTCTGGAGCCGTCGGCTTTTCCATTACCGGAGTCACGCCCTTCTCGGTCGGCTTCTGGACCATCGCGGATTATGTCCTCGAATAGGTCTTCCTGTTCCAAGTCTCGATGGATTTCGAATGGATCCATTGTTTCTGCAAAAAATTAAATCGATAAGTACATGTTCTAACCCTAACCAAACCCTAACCCTAATCAAACACTAACCAAACCCTAACCCTAATCAAACACTAACCAAACCAAACCCTAACCCTAACCAAACCCTAACCCTAATCAAACACTAACCAAACCCTAACCCTAACCACGGATGCGGTAGGCTCAAGGAGAGGATCTCGACAATTCTCACGTGAGGAAGAGGGTGTTCGCGAGAGGGAGAGGGTGTCGGCGTCGGTTGTTTGCGAGAGGGAGAGGGTGTCGACGTCTGTTGTTTGCGAGAGCGAGAGGGTGTCGGTGTCTGTTGTTTGCGAGAGCGAGAGGGTGTTGGCGACTGTTGTTTGCGAGAGGGAGAGGAGAGGGAAGTTGCGGCGTTTCAGAGGTAGAGGAGAGGGAAGTTGCGGCGTCGGGGGTGTTCGCGAGAGGGAGAGAAGAGGGGAGTTGCGGCAGAGGAGGCTCGGGTGTTTGTTGCAAGAGGTAGAGGAGAGGGAGAGAGAGGGGAGTTGCGGCATCAAGTGATCGCGAGAGGGAGAGGGAGCACGGGACGACGGCGATTGCGCGAGAGGGAGAGGGAGTTGCGACATCGTGCCTCTATAATGATTTTACAAGATAAATTTTCTCTTTTTTGTCACCGCTAGGGCTATACATATAGTGCGACCCCGCTAGGGCTATACTAAAAATCTAAACACATATACTAAAAAAAACTAACTATAAATACATATACTAAAAAACTAAGCTAAATACATATACTAACTAACTAACTAACTATAAACTAACTAATTAACTATAAACTAACTACTAAATACATGAACTAAAAAACTGTACTAAATACATGAACTAAAAAATTAACTAACTAATTAACTATAAACTAACTACTAATTACATAAAACAAATTAACTAAAAACTAAAAAATTAAAAAAAATGGCCAAGGCGCCGGCGGCGCCGATACTGGCCACTATGGTGGCGCGTGCTACCTGAGGAGCGGCGGCCGATGCAGTGGCGGCCTAGGGTGACGAGCGGCGGCGACGCAGGCGTGGCGCGGCGGCGGCGCCGGAGGAGGTCGAGGCGGCACGGCGGCCCCCGAGCGACGCACAGAGAGGGCGCGGCGGCAGAGGAAGGCTCGAGCGGCGCGGCGACCGAGGAGGCTCGACGAGGCGAGGTGACAGAGGAGGCGCGCGGCAGCGTCGGCGGCGCGGCAAATTTTGGCAGCCTGGCGGTGCTCTAGGGTTTCAGCCTGGCCTCCAGTGTCTCGGGTTGACCCTCGGCCCGCGACGCGCGGTGGCTTATATACGCCACCCCCTTTTGTCGCGGGTGGTGGCTCAACCCGTGACAAAAGGGGGGTCTTTTGTCGCAGGTTGATCCACCACCCGCGACAAAAGGTGGTTTGGGTTGATCCGTGGCACTGCATCCAACGGCTCTGGCCTTTTGAATCCAACGGCCTGGAGCCGTTGGACACGGATTAGCCTCTGTTTTTTTCGTTTTCTTATTTATCTACTTTAACTTAATAAAAACTATTATTTCAATAACTATTAAATGGTAACTCAAATAGAAAAGTTTTATATATGAAAATTTGTCAGAAAAATACAATGAGCATGAATATGACATCCATATAACTATTTGCATCTTGCATCATATCAAACTTTGATCCTTTTCTGTTTCTTTTCTACTGCGCACCACCGGCCTGCCACACGTGTCGCTTCCCCGTGCCACGTGTCGCCGCTGCTTCCACGTGCCTCGCCCCGCCGCTGCCGGCGTGCGACGTGTGTAACCGTGGCTTACACGTGCCATGCCCCGCGTGCGCTATATAGAGCGCCGCATGCGCACGCAGCCACACGTCGCCACTGGCTCCGCTCATTCATCTACAGGATGCCGCCACGTCGTCGAGGGTCGTCCGGTTTCCGTGGCGTTCGAGCGCGTCCGAGCGGTAGGTTCTACGCCGAGATACGTGCCGATGGCTTCCGCTTCACCCTCGGCACGTACAACATGCTGGAGCTGGCGGCGTGCGCTTACGACGCGGCGGCGTGGCGATTTCGACGACCATGGCGCGACATGAACTTCCCGGATGTTGAATCACTAGAGGAGGCGTTGTTCCTCGTGCCAGCGCCGTCCCTCGTCGACGACGAGGACCGTCGCTGGCACCGCCAGGTGCAGCGCAAGATCACCATCGCCGAGCACGACGAGCAGTTGATGCGCCAGTGGAGGGCGCAGTTCATGTCGCGTCGTGCCTCATCGACGACGAGGACCGTCGCTGGCACCGCCAGGTGCAGCGCAAGATCGCCATCGCCGAGCACGACGTCGACAACACCAACGCGTTCTTCGCTGACCTCAGGGCACAACGCAGGTCCAACATGTGCCACCGTCGGGCCTTCGCCGAGTTCGAGCTCGAGAACCCGAATACAACTTGGGCCGAAAACGACCCTCGGTGGGATGACATTTGGACGGAGACAACCTCCGACGACGAGTAGAGACTAGACTAGTCATTTATCTATTTTATTGTAATTTCAATAAAGTCGTTGTCGGTTGTTTTAGTTTAAATTCAGTTTATAAAGTCGTGTCGAAGGAACAATAAAGTGTGAGCAAAACATGTAGGTATTGTCATAAAACTAGCACGGAACATCAGAAATTATAGATACGTTGGAGACGTATCAAGCACTCTCTGAACGTCCGGAAGGATGCGAAGCCGGTAAGGCAGCCTTTGCGCCGGTTCGTTGAAGACAGGAGGAAAATCATTGGAGAAGAAGTGACAAAGTTACTGGTTGCCGGCTTCATCGTGGAAGTGTTGCATACTGAGTGGCTAGCCAATCCGGTGCTGGTCGAGAAGAAAAAAGAAGAAGAGCCAAAAGCTCCCAAGGTGTGGCGCATGTGCATCGACTACACCAACCTGAACAAAGCTTGCCCGAAAGATCCTTTCCCATTACCCCGGATCGATCAAGTGATTGATTCCACCGCTGGCTGTGAGCTGTTGTCTTTTGTAGATGCTTATTCCGGTTTCCTCCCGATTCCCCTGAAAAAGGAAGATCAAATAAAAAGTGCGTTTATCACCCCGCACGGGGCCTATTGCTATGTCACTATGCCTTTCGGTTTGCGCAACGCTGGTGCAACGTATCAGCGCTGTATGCAAAAGTGTTTGTTTGATCAAATCAGAAAAAATGTGCAAGTCTATGTGGACGATGTCGTGATAAAAACTAAGGTCAAGGAAACCTTGATCGATGGTCTGAGGCAAACGTTTGACAACTTGAGAAGGTTCCGGATGAAACTCAATCCGGCAAAATGCACCTTCGGTGTTCCAGCCGGCAAATTGCTTGGCTTTCTCGTATCAAACCGGGGAATAGAGGTTAATCCGGTAAAGATCCGGGCCACTGAAAGAATGACCATACCACAAGATCTCAAAGATGTACAAAAGTTTACCGGAAGCTTAGCATCGCTAAGCCGGTTCATAATCAGGTTGGGAGGAAAGGCTTTGCCGCTCTATGCTTTGATGAAAAAATCCGACACCTTCGTCTGGACCTCTCAGGCAGACGCAGCGTTCAAAGAGCTGAAAACAATGCTAGCCACTATGCCGGTATTGGCTTCGCCTCTAGAAAGAGAGCCCATGCTGTTGTACATAGCAGCAACAAACCGGGTTGTGAGTGTGGTAGTTGTGGTTGAAAGAGAAGAGGAAGGAAAAAACCGTGCAGAGACCGGTAGACTACCTGAGCGAGGTGCTCTCCCTCTCAAAATAAAACTACCCTCACTTCCAGAAAATGACCTATGGCGTGTTCATGGCCGCCACAAAGCTCAAGCACTATTTTGAGGAACACCCCATGAAGGTGGTGAGTGAGGCACCCATTTCAGATATCATGTGCAACAAGGATGCTAGCGGCAGGATTGCCAGGTGGGCAATTCAGATATCACCATACGTACCGGTGTACGAAAGAAGAGACGCCATAAAATCACAAGCTTTAGCTGATTTCTTGGTTGATTGGGCGGAAGTGCAATACAAACCGCCGGAACACAACATAGAGTACTGGAAGATGCACTTTGACTGATCCAAGCTCAAGGAGGGTCTAGGTGCCGGTGTGGTGCTTACTTCACCTAAGGGAGATCATCTCCGGTATGTTTTACAAGTGCACTTCAGAGCATCGAACAATGTTGTTGAGTATGAGGCTCTGATCCATGGGCTCAAGGTTGCAAAGGAAATCGGTGCACAAAGGATCATTTGCTATGGTGATTCAGACCTTGTGGTGCAGCAGTGTTCCGGAGATTGGGATGCCAAAGATGCCAACATGGCCTCATACCGGTTCCATGTGCAAAAGATTGCCAGCTTCTTCGAGGGCTGTGAGTTTCACCATGTGCCGCGCGCAGAAAATGAAGCCGCGGATACTCTCTCTAAGCTAGGCTCCTCCCGGCAGGAAATTCCTCCCGGAGTGGCTTTGGCTCATCTAAGGACACCATCGATTAAACCGAGTCCGGAATCAGAGTCAATCTTTGTACCGGAGTCACACATTGTGCCAATGGACATTGACGAAGGAAACCCGGGGACTGCATGATCTAAGCCGGAAGAAGCTATGCTGGTGGACAGTATGGAGATAGACGTACCGGTGTTTGTGGTCCGGGAAGCGCCAACTTGGGTTGAACCTATTAAGGAATTCCTGATCAACGGCACCTTGCCGGTTGATGAAAACGAGTCAAGAAGGATCCAAAGAAAATCCAAGGCCTACACTATCATCAATGGTGAGGTATACAAAAGAAGCTTAACCGGTGTCCTCCAGAGATGTGTGGAACCGGAAGAGGGAAAAGAAATGTTGGTGGAAATTCACCAAGGGGAGTGCGGGCACCATGCTTCATCAAGGGCAGTGGTGGCAAAAGTATTCCGGCATGGGTTCTATTGGCCCACGGCTCTGGAAAACGCTGAGGATTTGGTACGAAAATGCAATGGGTGCCAGCGGTACGCCAAGCAAAACCATACCCCAGCATCCGGTCTCAAAACTATACCATTAACTTGGCCATTTGCTGTTTGGTGCCTTGATATGGTTGGTCCATTCAAAACCGCAAGGGGAAACATGACTCATGTCCTAGTAATGGTGGATAAGTTCACCAAGTGGCTGAAAGTAAAACCTATCGCAAAGTGTGATGGGCATACGGCAGTGAAATTCTTAAAAGATGTGATCTTGCGGTATGGATACCCGCATAGCATCATCACTGACAATGGCACAAACTTTGCTCAACGTGAGTTCAAAAGATTTTGTGAGGATAACAACATCCGGTTGGATTTGTGCTCCGTAGCACACCCACAGGGCAATGGCCAAGTTGAACGAACTAATGCTCTGGTGCTTTCCGGTATCAAGACAAGGCTGATCGAACCGCTTGAGAGATCACCGGGATGTTGGCTCGACGAGCTACCATCAGTGCTGTGGAGCATACGAACAACACCAAACCGGTCTACCGGATACACTCCATTGTTCATGGTTTATGGAGCAGAAGCCGTAATTTCAACCGATATCATTCATGATTCACCAAGGGTTCAACTCTATACTGAAGAAGAGGTAAAAGAGGCCCGAGAAAATGATGTGGACTTGCTAGAAGAACTAAGAGAGCTGGCTTTGGCAAGAACAACCATATACCAGCAGAACCTCAGACGCTATCATAGCCGGAAGGTTAACCCGAGAGTGTTCCGGGAAGGAGATCTGGTGTTACGCCTAGTGCAGCGCACTGAGGGACGCCACAAGCTCTCACCTCCGTGGGAAGGACCTTTCATTGTGAGGGCTCTACACAATGATGCCTACTACTTAATCGATGCACATGAATCAAAGAAGGGAAAGGCGGACAGGTCAGGAGAGGAGACTAAGCGCCCATGGAACGTAGCTCTGCTACGTCCTTTCTATTCCTGAAGTTGTGCTGTAAGGAGTTCTTTTTTGTACCTTAAGTGCTATGAATAAAAGATGCCGGCACCTCCAATGAATCTCAGAGACTGCCTCTACCGAAAATTGCATGTAATGTGTCTATTTTTTCAGTTTACCGGTTGCTTGGTGAACGTTTTTTTATTTCCTGTTTAGTAACGTGCTAAACCTACCGGAGTCTTCGACTTTGCTGCTGTCCGCAAACCGGCTTCATGGCAAGCAAGATAAACCGGTAGGAACTAAGCACGTGAAACACGAAAAGAGGGAATGGGAGCAGACAATCTGGAAAAAGTTTAACTAACCCCGGTCATACTGGTTTTTTGTGAAAAATCTCGAGTTATTTCTAAGTTCAAGAAAGTGCTTGCTTGGCAAAAGAACTTTGTGACTCATACGCCAAAAAACCCAGAGAGGTAGGCAGAGGCAAAGAAAAACAACCAAGTATGCATCAAATTGGATGCCGAAACAATTCCGGAATCTTCACAGTGCAAGATAAAAAGCAAACAATATGCACAATGCTAAGATAGCATGCAAACTTAACTTAATAAGTTACTGGTATAAAATACACCGGCATAAACGTTGTAGCACAACCAAAAGAAATGCTAAGTTTTATCTTACATCTTAAACCCCGGCATTCCGGGGTAGAATTTAACGGGCTTGAGTTTTTGAGGCAACAGGTGTGGTAAACACATGACAAAAGATTCAGATAGCAGGAGGCTGCGCGCCGGCCTCAGGAGCTTCCGGAGGAGCATCGCCTTCTTCCGGAACAGCAACACCTTCTTCGCCATCTTCATCCTCCTCATCCTCAATGTCTTCTCCTTCGTCATCAGAAATTGCATCCTTGACGTCGGGGGGAGGAGGGATGAAAGTGCACACATGGGCAAACTCTGCGATCCGGTAGGCGCGATCCTGGTGCTTGGCGGTGCGGACTGGATCCGTGTTGGTGGGCGAATCGCCGCGGAGGCTGTGGAAAGCATCCAGATCCAAGTCATCATACCAGGAGCAGGCGATGCGCAGCGCCGCGTCCGCGTCCGCTCCGGCACGAGCCGCCGAACACTTCCACTCGCGGATCCTTCGGCCTGCGTCCTTCAGGCGGTCGGCTGTGAGCGTAATGTTGGCGGGCAACGGTTCCCCAGGCCATAGCACTTTGAAGATTTGGATAGCAACGTCCGGAAGATCAGCAAGATGCCGGTCCACGGAGCGCATGTGCTGGACCCGGGCGGAGAGCGCGACCAGATAGTCATAGCCATCCTAGGGCGCATCCGGATTAGTCATGGACTGCTCAGCCCTGCGCTCCGCTACCTTGGCAACTGCGTGCGCTTGGAGTCCGGGAAGATCCCTATAGAGAAAGAAAAAGAAAGGAAAATGCAAACGGTGTAAGAACATACAGGTAACAAGTTTAAGCTTTTAAGAAGGAGAGAAAGGAAGAATCGCTTACTGAGGGCGAGGGCGTCGATCTGCATCACCAGCCGATCATATTTGGTTTGATCGGTGGTGAGCAGGGCGATCCGGTCCTGCGCAGCCTTCCGCGCCACGGTCTCCTCCTCCAGCTCTGTTCGCAACACCGCGGTGGCCTGCGTGTACTCCTTCAAGGATTCGTCCAGCTTGGCCTCCGCTGTGGCTTGGACCTCCTTGAGCTCCCGCGCGTGCCAGAGTTCAGTTTGCATAAGCTGATCCTTCACTTCGCGGTGCGCGGAGATGAGCTGCTCCTTCTCAGCTGAAATCCGGAAAAGATATGTTTGTTATCACCAGATTTTAACCAAATCAGAAGTGGGCCGTGATTGAGATGGGCTTAGCAAATGTACGAGGAAATTATTCATGAATCGGCCTTGTATGAGGAGTTTGGGCTAAATTGCCCGTGTATCTGTAAATATAGTAGGATACGTGTCGGTTAGGATTAAAAGATAGAGTTTAGCTCGTACACGGTTGGGATTATTCCCACGTTAGAAAGTCTACGGACTATAAATATGTATCTAGGGTTATTGAGAAAGAGGACGATCACGTTCACAACAAACCAATCTAGGCGCATCGCCACCCCTTGTTTTCGAGGGTTTCTTCCGGGTAAGCGCTATGCTGCCTAGATCGCATCTTGCGATCTAGGCAGAATCTTGTTTATTCGCTGTTCATGTGTTGCTCGTGCTGAAGCCTTGTTGATGGCGAGGCAACATCGTTATCATGGATATGTTAGGGTTAGCATCGGTACTTTCTTGTGTATTTGATTAGTCATGCTACCCCTGGATATCTAGCCACCCTTGTACCGATCTGAGGTGCAAGGGTGGCACCATGCTTAGTCATTGTTTAGTAGATTCGATCCGTTATGATTGCTCCTTGTTCTTCAAGGATTAGTTTGATATCTACATAGTTAGGCCTTGCAAATGAGTTGAAGGATCCAGTAGCACGTGAGGTGTAGTTTGCTAGTCCTAGAGAAGATGTTCCGGGAATCAACTCCACGTTGGTTTTTAGGCCTTGTCTAGGGCTGGTTTATTATCATCTTTCGTGTCTGCCAGGCTCAATTACGTGTAGGATGTTCCGGTTATGTGGTGAGAACCCTAGATCATCGTAGATCGTTTTAGCCTAATGTTGATCAAGCAGGACCACCATGTTATCGTAGATCTCATGCGAATCATGGGTGGATCGGCTCCTTGAGCCGATTCATAGGACAACCTGAGAGCCGATCGAGGCTCGTATTTAATGTTTACGTGTATGCCATGCAGGAAACTAGTCGAAGCAATCCATCACCTTCCTGACCAGGTATAGGTCAGGTGGCACGCCCTTGCACCAGCATCGGACGTGCGTGCCGGAGCTTTGCTGGCCGTCGCCCGAGGGACCAGGGCCCACCAGCAGTCCTGGGAGCCTCCCGGCTCTTCGTGTTGCCCGTCGCTACTCGTCGGTGGGTTTTGGTGGTCAACACATTCTGGCACGCCCGGTGGGACCTTCTTCTACAACAACTGCATCAACATCCGCATCAGAGATGGCGGAAGATCCAGTCACGTACGAAGACCTGTCTGAGGAGTACAAGAAGAAGTACGACGAGATCAAAGCTCTCTTCGAAACTGACCTCATCGGCTCTTTCCAGAGGACCCGCTCACACGGCATCAGGTGGAAAGGGTTCTCAGCTGAAGGCGCTCTCGATGGAGTGGATCTGTCTACTCCTTCAGAAGAACGCACCAGGTCTCTACGTCAAGAGGTTAATCACATGGTAGCACATTCGCTACACCGCCATTCCGAGAGCCTGGTGAACACTTTAGAGCGTGTCGTGCTGCGCGTGGTCCAGGAAATCATGAAGCATCAGTACTCTCCATCAGGACCTACCCTAGGAACTCACCAAGGAGAGATACCATTCCAGACCAGACCACCGCTGCCGTTCGCGCTAGCAGCACCAGAAGTGCCGAGTTCACCGGCATACGTCGTCTACAAGATCGGTGGCGATCCTAGTGATTACCAGTTCTTGTATGAACCGCCTAAGGAGATCCCGCACGGATACATGTGCACATATGTGCCAGACTGCAATAACTGGGCGCGCACGAACCAGGTTGCAGCACCAGCGATTTCTGGAGCAGCAGGAGGGATTTCTGGACCGGATCCTGAGAAGCAAGTGTGGCTAGCTAAGTATGCCACTCCAACGAATTATCAAAGCTCAACTCCTGCAGCTAGCACCGTGGATCAGATCCGTGCAATCTTGAGGGACCAGTTCGGCATGGTGCCGAAGAGGAGGGCAATCAGCTATTCCAAGCCGTACCCCAACGAGTATGATTTGATCCCACTACCACCCAAATATCGGCTCCCTGAATTCTCCAAGTTTAGTGGGTCGGAGGGCTCTAGTTCAGTTGAGCATGTGAGCCGATATTTGGCGCAGCTGGGCATGATCTCAGCATCAGACCCGTTACGTGTGAGGTTTTTCGCGCAATCTCTCACAGGATCGGCTTTCGGGTGGTACACCTCGCTGCCACCAGATTCAATCCGGACTTGGAAGCAGATGGAAGAACAGTTCCACATGCAATATCACTCAGAAGATTCCGAGGCTGGCATTGCCGATCTAGCACAAGTACGACAGAAGCGCGGAGAAACGGTATCGGAATACATTCAGCGCTTCAGGGCCGTCAGGAACCGATGCTATTCGGCTCGTATGAATGAAAAGGAAGCAGTCGATCTGGCAGTGGTGGGTCTCGCATCGCCGATCAAGGATATGGCTTCCCAAGCAGAGTACACTTCACTGGCGCATATGGTTCAGAAACTATCATTATATGAACAGCGCCACCCAGAGTTGTACCAGGACAAGTTCAAGCGCGCGGTAGTCCTGGTTGAGACAGAAGGAGATGAAGACTATGCGGGAGATCAGGAGGTAGTCGTGGCTGAATGGGCTCGGGGGGCAAACCCCGTGTCCTGCAAATGGGTTAAGCCACAAGGTCCTGCAAAAGGGTTTGACTTCGACATAAGCAAAGCTAAGCAGATTTTCGACCTCTTACTCAAGGAGAAGCAGCTGAAGTTACCCGAAGGCCATAAAATCCCTACGGTACAAGAGATGAACGGAAGGCCATACTGCAAGTGGCATAACACGTTCACCCATACCACCAGCAACTGCAGGGTGTGGCGTCAGTAGATCCAAATGGCGATAGAACAAGGCCGTCTAATTTTCAGCCAGTACGCCATGAAAGTTGACACGCACCCCTTCCCCGCCGTTAACATGGTGGAGTGCACTTACCCCGGGAGGTGCCAGCCAGGTTCCTCGTTCAGCATTAACATGGTAGGACCTGGGCACCACTCTGGTAAGGACAAGAACGAGAGCAGCCGCTCTCATGACAAGGATAAGGAGGAGGCCGTTCCACGCGACCGGCCCCAACGTAATGACAAGCTCTACGTAACAGAGGAGCAAGTGAGGAATGTGCGATACCAGCGACCTCCGAGCACCTCCTCAACAAATATGAGCGTCAGTACGACCAGCGCCGGCGCGACAGCGACAACGAAAAAGATCGTCGGTCTAGTATGGAGAACAGGAAATATCGTCGGTACGATCGAGACGACGAAAGATATGAGCGCCGTGCCAAGGAAAAGTCAAGAGAACAGGACGACGTGGACAGACACTGGGATTGTCCTTTCTTCAAGCATTGCTGGGATTCAGGGATGAGCCGATTGCCTACAATCGGCAACGCCCGAGTGCGGACGAGAAAAAGAGGGACACAGGAGACGTGTCAGTGTTCAAGCGTCTAGGGCCTCTCCCATCTCGGAACAAGCAAGCTGAGTCCTCTCGGGTGGAAGATCTCGAGGAGTTAGAAGATGACGATGAAGAAGAAGATAGATATCACCGGCCAAGGTGGTGCCCTGATGGACTCAGTCATTCTCAAAAGCGTAGGGTTCAGTGACTACGTAGCGTAGAGGAAGCCGAGAGATGATACCTACACACGTTAAGGAAAGCACGGCCTGATCTGGCCGCGAAAATTCAGCAAACTCTGGATGAGGAGGGTGGTCCACGGAAGAAAGAGTGGCGCCCCAAACAAAAGAAAGCCGATGATGAGACATCGGCTGGCACGAACATGGTGTTCATTCTTCCATTGGAGTTTTGTGCTCCAGGAACAGAAGAGGCACCTGTAGCACAGCTCGACTGCGGCCCACGGCCAGTTATCTTTAAGAAGCCACGAGAAAGGAGCTACAGGCATATGAAGGCCCTGTACTTGAGAGGTTATATCAACGGACAGCCTGTCAATAAGATGCTGGTTGACACGGGAGCAGCAGTCAATATAATGCCATACTCCATGCTACGTCGTTTGGGATGTTCTAGCGCAGACCTGATCAAAACCAACGTCACATTGAACAACTTCAACGGCCAAGCATCAGAAACACAAGGCGTTCTGAACGTGGATTTAACTGTAGGCCGAAAGACCATCCCTACGTCATTCTTCATCGTCGACAGCAAAAGCACCTACGCTGTCCTGCTAGGGAGAGATTGGATCCACGCTAACTGCTGCATTCCGTCCACGATGCACCAATGCTTGATACAGTGGGATGGAGATGAAGTGGAGGTCGTCCATGCAGATGATTCAGCCGAAATCTCAACAGCTAGCATGAACATTTGGGAAGCGGGAGGCCAAGAGCCACTCTCCGGGATCAATCTGGACGGCTGCGAGTTCATCGACGTGACAAAAAACGGGGTGAGGCTGGTCTTATCCACCGGCCTGACAGTATAGCAAGAGTAAAGGCAACGGACATACGTGGCAAGGCCGATCCCTGCGATCGGCCCCAAAAAATAAAAAGTGGTGATCTCATCTCAAGCATGTCATGTAGTCACAGTAAAGCACGAACAGGATGTAAACCTTCCTTGAGCAATGCAATGAAAATGGGGGCCGATTCCAGCAATCGGCCCATACTATCCTCGCCATACATTTTGCCTGTGTTTAACATCGATCTGGCAGGCGATGGAAAGCTAGGGTATGGGTTTACATCGGCTGATGAGCTAGAAGAGGTTGACATTGGTCCTGGGGATAAGCCACGACCAACTTTTATCAGTAAAAAGCTAGATCCACATCTCAGGAGCCAGATGATAGCTCTGTTAAAAGAATACCCGGATTGCTTTGCATGGGATTACACAGAGATGCCTGGGTTAGATAGGAGCATCATGGCGACGCTAGAAGAAATCAAGGGAGTGTTGGATGCCGGGTTCATCAAGCCATACGGGCAGGATGACTGGAGAGCCCATATCTTCAATTACTTGGAAGATTCGGCTCGGGGGGCACATAACCCATGAACAGTGAAAAATCGGGGGCCGATGCACAAAAAATCGGCCAGTAAAAAAAATACATACAAATCACAGCCGATGCACAGACATCGACTTGAGAAAATATGCGAGACAACAGTATACAGGTACAGCCGATGCACAGACATCGACTTCAGAATAAAAAAAGCCGATGCATAGCCATCGTCTCTAGAGGTACAAGTTCAATGAAGCATTTATCAGTTTACATGGAAAGGCTCTACTGAAGGAATACATTGAGGGCATGAAGGGCGTCAGCGCGTATACGATCCACCTCGGCGATCTCAGCCTTGTCATCCTCGTCTTTGCCCGTCACCAGCTGACTGTCCAGTGCACGAATTTCAGCCAGATCAGTCTTCAGTTCAGCTGTGAGGCCTTTTGCTTCCTCTCGAGAGCGGGCAATAAGAGCTTCCTTATCTTGGATGAGCTGCTTGGTCACCCTGACCCGCTCTTGAAGGTTCTCCAGGTCCTTACGCAGGGTCTCGAGTTCGGCACTGCTGACAGAGGTGTCAGTTTTGGCGTCCAAGGCAGCCTTTTTCTCATTGAGCCGTTGACACTTGGCTGCAATATTGGCTTTCAACGGTAGCTGGGCGTGGCGAAGGTCAATTCTCTGACGAGCCAACTGCACCCTTGACCTGAAGGCCGACAGGGTCACAGCTGGCCAGAGTTTCACCTGCAGTGCCACCGGGAGATGGGTCTGAATGTCTTCAAGAATCCCCTTTACTTCCTCGGAGTTTTCAACCAATGTCTCAACTGGGGAGGAGAGCAAAGCCTTGAGATGCTGGAGTTGACCATGGGTCGTGCTAGGTCTTGGATCTTCACCTGCCCTGGAAGTAGCTGGTTCGATGGATTCAGGGTCGAACGTCAGCAAGCTCGAGAGGTTATAACCCTGACAGACGGACAAGAACAGCGTTAGTACGCATCAAAAGAAAAGGGTAGAGCCAAGGGAATAGAGTGTACCTCTCCTAAGACAGGAGGGACAGCCGATGCCATGATGATCGGCTCTTCCGTGGGCTTGGCTAGGTTGGCCACCGTGTCAGCCGCACTCTTTGAAGTTGCCAGATCCAGCGTGGTGGATGGCATCAGTATTTCTTCGACGTCCCCGATGGAGGTCTCATCAGTCTACAAGGGAGATGGTTAGCCGATCCGAGTAGCGATGGGATGGTATGAGATATGAACCAGGGGAGTAATTACATTTGAAACCTCCTGGCTTGGTGAAGAAGCTCGCGGCTCTTTGCGAGCCCTCTTGACGCATCGACTCTTCGTGCGTAGCCCTGCTCTGATAGGAGCTTGGAAAGCAGCAGGTTTGGGAGCTGACCTTTTCTTGGAAGCCAACGACGGCAAGTCTGTCTGGCTCTGTGTGGTGGTTCTCCCAGAATTACCTGAGCTCGAGTCCCTTCGACTGGACTGTGTCTCCTCGCTGGAGTTCTCCTCGGTGGAGGTCTGTAAAAGAGATATAAGCATGTTGCAGAAGCCTAGAAGGACAGATGAAATTAGTCAGGGCATAGATCAGCTTACGTGCAAGCTTTCTTGAGCGGGAATGGGGGTTTGGCGCTTCAAGGTCTTCCTGGCAGCTATTTTTCTCACTGCTTTCCTCGCCTGGATTGAGGCTCGGGGGGCAGCTGGCCCCGAGGATGCTTTGCTCTTGGTAGCCGATTTCGGTGAAATCGGCTGGCTCTGCATCATAACCTTTTTCGGGGATGGTGAACCCTTGCGAAGAGGACCACTGGAGCTGGTGGAAGGAATTTGAAGGAGGAGCCGTCAGCCTGCACAGGCTTTGGACCATCTTGTTGCTGCAAGGAAATAGAGCCGGTTTACAGATAATCATTGTGAGCCACTGCAAGAAAATTGTGAGTAGTGGTACCTGTTCTGCAGGAATGTCGTATTCAGCATCAAGTTGCTTCAGCAATGGTCCTAGGGCTCTCCTGAAGGCATGGGTCTTCCACATTGACCACCAAGTCTCAAAACCATCGGTAGTGGTGGTGAAACGAAGGTTGTGGGGGATTGGAATGGCTAGAGCATCAAAGAAGGAATAGCACCTCTAACTAGTGAGGATATCAGGCAGCTCAGCTCTGCTTTCTGTCAAGTGGTGAAGGAAGAAGTGCGGAGACACTTGCCTGAGACCAAACTGCCGGGCTACTACCACCGGCTGGTAAGACTCATAACCAGGTTTGATGATCCTGTTTGAGGTGCTCATGCCAACTGGGAGGAAGCAAGAACGGATCATGATGGAGTATAAATGCCGAGTGCTGGGGTCATCGGCAAAACTGTCCAACCTGAAGGAAACTGGATTTTCAAAATTTTCAGATTCAGTGTAAGGAAAGAACAGGGGACTGTCCAGGCCTTGGAAGAAAATTCTGAACCACTCTGATGCTTCCTTAGGGATTAGCCTACTGCCTGGAAGGCTATAGAGAGCTTGGCCGTAGCTAGTGCATCAGATCTGCCTCCCATTAGCATCTGGGAAGGTGCAAGTGGCCAGAGGTGGGGAGTTTGGGACCTAGTTGCAGAAGTACAGTTGAGCCCATAGCTGAATAAACCACCAGGGGCCTCCTATTTTAACTGTCTTTTGGGAAAACAGTTTGACAGACATCAGTTGGAGAGATCGATAGACCTCTCCAAGGAATAGTTTGCCGATGCCAAGCTGAGTGCCTTTGGCAAGTTCATAGGCCAGGGAAAGGTAATTCTTGGTTGGGGCGAGTGATGGGCCACAGAATATGAAGTGTTCTAACCAGAAGTTCATGAAGGCTGTGTGCTCTTTCTCTGTCACAGGCCCTTTGGTTTTCATGTAACGCCTAAGGTAGGCACCCCAGCTGGTACACTCTGTTTTGGAGGAGAGGGTGAAAGGAACCTTTGGCGGCATAAAAGCGAGAGGGGCTTGGGGATGCAATATCTAGACTCGTGATCATGGCCACGTCCAGCAAAGTTGGTGTCATGGGACCATGGCCAAACATGAAGCAATTCAGTGCATCAGACCAGAAGTAGCCGATGGTTTTCAGAAGGTTTTGGTGTTTCTCAAGGTGAGACAATGACAATGACAAGGCATCGGCTATCCCTATAGTTTCCCATGTGGCATGGTGAGTTTTGGATACTCTACTGTACCATGCCACCCAACCCTCAGGAGGATTAGGCCAGGCTCGTAGGCAGTCGGCCCAAGAAGTCAGATCTAAATTCTGGTTTACGAAGGGAATTCTATTGGCCTCGCATGAAATTAGATGAGCGGGACTCTCGGAAGAACGAGGGCCAAGACACAGAGAATTTGGGAGAGAGGGATGCGGCAGCAGGATGTCTGAAACCTAAAATTAATAACGAAATAGGACATTAATTCAGGTGTTTGCTGTTAATCCTAACATTTACTCGGATGGCGAGGAGCGGTTAAGGATTACCTTCAGACCGGAGACCATAGCATTGGCGTTGGATGATTCCGCCATTGGATGTGTTGTGGAGTTGGTCTGGCGCGGGTGAGATCTGAGATTCGTGTGGCCGGGAGTTGGATCTGTTCGAGCGGCGATTTGGGGATCTGAGTTTACTCTCTCAGACGGAGGTTGCAGGTTACCGTTTGAAGAGACAACTGATGTGGCTTTACTCGTGTTTTATTGTAAAGGCCGATGCGATGCCATCGGCTCTTTGGGAGTTGACTGACTTTGACTATCGGCAAGATTAATTGGAAACACTTCTTCATTAATAAAAGGGGTTTTTTACAATGAAGAGCCGATTGCTCAAGGAGGGAAGAACAAAAGAAGAGCCGATTGCTCAAGAACTACTGCTAATCCTATACTAGTAGTTCCTATTCTAAGGGCCGTCGCTGGCCTCATCGTCGGCATCGTAACTACCATCGGCGCTGCTTCCGGAGAACTCCTCGTCGCTGCTGCCCCAGCCCTCGGCCGGGGCTTCTTCCTCCTCATCTTCATCATCGTCGTCGTCTTTCGACCAAGCGCGGAAGCGCTTTGCCGGCGGTTACCCGGCGGAGGAGGAGTCATCCTCCTCCTCTTCCTCCTCTTCCTCCTCTTCCTCCTCTTCATCCTCTTCCTCCTCCTCGTCGTAGGAGGTGAAGCTCGCCCAGGAGTAGAGGTCGTCCTCGCTCTCTCCCTCCAGTTCCCCGTCGACAAGGAACCGGAGGTCCGCCTCCCCGTCGGTCATGGACAGGTCGTCGTCCGACCCGACGGCGGCCAGGGGAAGGTCGTCATTCACCCTGACGGTGAAGTCCCACTCTTCATCGTCCCAGTGTTTGGACTGAAAAGAGAGACCCGACGAGGCGGAGGAGGAGGAAGAGGAAGACATTGCTACAGGAGATGGGGGTTTTTTGGTGCCGATGGCCAGAACAGAGCAAGGGGATGAAGAGGCGAACTGTTCGGCGCGGTTAAATAAAAGGGGATATAGTGGAGATTTAATGCCACAGCAGTTTCCGTGGAAGTGGTGCCAAAAGGAAAAAAAACTGTCAGATCACGCGGAGAAGTTGAGAAGGCAAGGCATCATGATGAAGGATACTGCGACGGTTCTGCTCTGCCACGACATGACCCGACGAAGAAAAAGCAGAGTGGTTTTGGAATTATCATTACCAAAACCAGGGGGCATGTGTTATCACCAGATTTTAACCAAATCAGAAGTGGGCCGTGATTGAGATGGGCTTAGCAAATGTACGAGGAAATTATTCATGAATCGGCCTTGTATGAGGAGTTTGGGCTAAATTGCCCGTGTATCTGTAAATATAGTAGGATACGTGTCGGTTAGGATTGAAAGATAGAGTTTAGCTCGTACACGATTGGGATTATTCCCACGTTAGAAAGTCTACGGACTATAAATATGTATCTAGGGTTATTGAGAAAGAGGACGATCACGTTCACAACAAACCAATCTAGGCGCATCGCCACCCCTTGTTTTCGAGGGTTTCTTCCGGGTAAGCGCTATGCTGCCTAGATCGCATCTTGCGATCTAGGCAGAATCTTGTTTATTCGTTGTTCATGTGTTGCTCGTGCTGAAGCCTTGTTGATGGCGAGCAACATCGTTATCATGGATATATTAGGGTTAGCATCGGTACTTTCTTGTGTATTTGATTAGTCATGCTACCCCTGGATATCTAGCCACCCTTGTACCGATCTGAGGTGCAAGGGTGGCACCCTGCTTAGTCATTGTTTAGTAGATTCGATCCGTTATGATTGCTCCTTGTTCTTCAAGGATTAGTTTGATATCTACATAGTTAGGCCTTGCAAACGAGTTGAAGGATCCAGTAGCACGTGAGGTGTAGTTTGCTAGTCCTAGAGAAGATGTTCCGGGAATCAACTCCACGTTGGTTTTTAGGCCTTGTCTAGGGCTGGTTTATTATCATCCTTCGTGTCTGCCAGGCTCAATTACGTGTAGGATGTTCCGGTTATGTGGTGAGAACCCTAGATCATCGTAGATCGTTTTAGCCTAATGTTGATCAAGCAGGACCACCATGTTATCGTAGATCTCATGCGAATCATGGGTGGATCGGCACCTTGAGCCGATTCACAGGACAACCTGAGAGCCGATCGAGGCTCGTATTTAATGTTTACGTGTATGCCATGCAGGAAACTAGTCGAAGCAATCCATCACCTTCCTGACCAGGTATAGGTCAGGTGGCACGCCCTTGCACCAGCATCGGACGTGCGTGCCGGAGCTTTGCGGGCCGAGGGACCAGGGCCCACCAGCAGTCCTGGGAGCCTCCCGGCTATTCGTGTTGCCCGTCGCTACTCGTCGGTGGGTTTTGGTGGTCAACAATGTTAACAAAGGGAAGTCCGATATGGTAAAAGACACAAGACAAACGAAAAGAAGAGGTGGTACCTTTGAGCGCGGCGAGCTGGGCGGAGAGATCCTCGAAGGAGGCTTCCGGAAGAGCTGAGGTGCAAAAAAGTTATGAGTGTTGGAAAGAAAAAAGCAACCGGCAAAAAAGAAGCTGTAGGAACAAGAACTCACCATGGCACTTGCTGTGGGCCTCGGAAAGCTCCCGGTGCTCCCACAGAAGCTCCTCGAAGAGCTGCTTCCGGGTGTCCAGCGTGCTCTGTTCAGGATAAAAAGGTTTCGGTCAAAAGATACCGGCATTGAAAGAAGTTTCGCGCTAAGAGCTGCGCCCTAAACCCGAAACTCGGGGACTGGCTATGCCAGTTTTTTGTGTTTATAACAAAGTTTCGCGCTAAGAACTACGTTCTCAACCCGAAACTCGGGGACTAGGAGGATATATATAATCTTGAAAGTTTGGAAAGAAAACCGGCATGGATGTAAAGAGCTTGGAAGTTTTGGGTAACTTACCACAACGTTGGCGTTGGCGTCGTGCCACGCATTGTCAAACTCCTTGGCCGCGCGCCGCAGCCGGCCAAAGTGTTGCCCGGTGCTCCGAGGGCCAGAGGGATCAACCACCGGCAGCTTGTCCTTGCCGAGGCCGCGCGTCGCTGGCGTCAGATCTGCCTGATTCCACTTTTCAGCGTAATCAAGCAGATAGCCTAGGTCGGCTCCTCTGCGCTGGAACTCAGTGATCCGGCCTACTTGGGCTGAGGCCGTCTCACCGGCCACAACGGCGGCGCGGCCGGCGTGCAGAGCTAGTGTCTGCGAGCCGGAAGAAGGAGAGGTGGCCGCGGTCACCACCGCATCAAGTTGCTGGGCAGTGAGTTTGCCGCCCTCGGGTGGTGTTGGCTTGGCGGGAGCCGGCTTGCCGGCTGAGGTTGCCGGAGGAGGTGTTGGCGCAGTTTTAGCCGGCGTAGGAGCTTCAGGAGCTTCCGTGGCCGGGGCAGAGCTTACCGGCACAGACTTGGAGGGGGAGGAAGCAGGAGTCTTCTTCTTCTTCGGGACAGGAGGAACTTGAGGTTCCGCCTGCCCGGCGTCTTCAGTGTCGGCGCCGGTGTCTTGGGCTTCTGGAGGGGAGGAAAAGTCCTCCTCCGCGCGGTGGTCTGAAGGTTCAGGGGCCGCGCGCCCCATACTTGTGTTGCCTCCCAGAGGGGAGGCAGAAGGGTTACCGGCACCAGATGGTACCGGACTTGGCTGAGGAGGAGTCGAGGTCCTGGTGGCGTCCTCCGAGGTCTCCGGCCTCATGCCAGAGGCGCTCTTGGAGATCTTGAGGGCAGGCCTGCAAAGATGGAAAAAGAAATTCAAAAGAAGTAACCAGAAAAAGAATCACGGAACAAAAGGGAAGTGGAAACGGAAACTTACCCGGAAGCCACCGGCATCTTCCGTTTCCGGTAGTGCTTCGTGGTGACCTTCTTCCCGCCGATCTCCATCCGGGAGCGTTTGGCAGGAGGAGCGCCGCTCGAACCGGATTTGGGCATGGGCGCCTTGTTCTTGCGGCCCTGGGAGGCGAGCTTCTCAAGAAACTCTGCCCCGACTTCGGCCTGAAGCGGGGTGGCGCGCTCCACAACCTGTGGGTTGGCGCTGGCTGAGGGAGCGTCTACGTTAAAAATGATAGATGAGAAAGCGAAAGAACAAAGTACCTCAAGAATAGTGACCTCATCATCGGAACCGGAGTCGTTGGTAGAAAAGTTACCGGGGCGCGGAGTGTGGGTGCGGCCCATCTTATTCTTGGTCCAAACCACGTACGGGTCCGGGTCCACCTCGTCCAAATCGCGCTTCCGGCAAGGGGCTCGCGCCTCCGCAGCAATGCGAGGGAAGCGCTCATAGGCCTAAAAAAGAGAAAAATCACTTAGTTATCCATTGAAAAGCTACCAGAAAAACAATCCGGATTACTCAAGTTCTTACGGTAGCAGATGGAGGATTCATGGCACTGAGGGGAAGATGGTCCCACTCCCAATCCGGTGGCATATCAGTGTTGCAATTTTGCCTGGCCTTGAGCGCTATGTCCTTTTTGCTCAGGGCCAAGCCGGTGATTTTCGTGGGATCGCGGGGGCCGCACATCTGGCTCATCTTGTGAGCTCGACGTTGGAGGGGAAGCAACCGGCGTGAGACGAACGCGCGGATGATATCGTCGGAGCAGATGTTAGTCTCCTTCTTGAGGTTCTCCAGGAACTGAACAATCCGGTTGGTCTCGATGTGGTCGGCTCCCGGAAAGTCCCAGTTGGCCTTCGTGGGCGTCGCCGGATTGTAGGCCGGCAGGTTGATGAAATCTGAGGAACCCTTGTTCCTCACATAGAAGAAAGTCTCCCGCCTGGCCCGGCAGGAATCCAGGCCGGAGAATTTGAAGAAGGGGCTCCCCTGGCGGGAGCCCACGATGCAAGACCCGCACTGCAACGGAGGTTTGGGCTTGGGGATGTCTTTGCCTTGGACCGAGTTGATCCGAATGCTAAAGAAGCGAGCGAAAGCTTCTTTTGTGGGAAGGAGGCCAACGTAGGCCTCCATGAAAGAAACAAACAAGAAAGATAGAAGATGGCATTGCCAGGAAGGTGATGGGGTTGGAGTTTGTAGAAATCGAGAATTTCGCGAAAGAAATCAGAGGCAGGGAGGCCGAAGCCGCGCTCAAAGTGAGCGACAAAAACAACGAATTCTCCGGCTTCGGGCGCGGGTTCCACCTCGTCACGTGGAATCCGGCAAGATACCTGTGCCAGTATCCTCCGGGAGCGGTACAGCCAGTCGATGTCCGGCTGCGTCACATCTGAGCCTTTCCAGGCTCCCCGGGTGATGTTGGCCAAGTCCACTCCGGAACCTTGGCGGGAGCTGCTGGCCTCCTGGCCCCTCCTGGAAACGGCATCCGGGGCGGATGAGGAAACTTCCATTCGGTCCAGTTCGGCTTCGAGCCCGTCACAGGCTTGGCTGTGGTGGCTGCTGGCGGCTGATTCAGAAAGGTATTCGTCGGTAGACATGCAAGTCGAAAGATGCCAGAATCTACCTAAAAACAAGTTTCCCAAGATCTAGCCCCGCGCGAAGATCTCTTGTTGGATGCCAAACACCATTAATTGTGTAGGGATACAAGAGCAAGTCAATGCTGGAGTTAACAAGCTCCATAACATTCAATGTTCATATTGAAATAACCTTAGAGTGCATGATAGACCAACGCAATTATACCGAGTACTAACATAGCATGCACACCATCACCGACAGACTATGAAAGGGGGAATAGATTGCATCAATACCATCATAGTAATAGTTAACTCCATAATCTACAAGAGATCACAATCATAGCTTATACCAAGTACTAGATGATGCACACACTGTCAACATTACATCATGGAGGAGGAGTAGACTACTTTAATAACATCACTAGAGTAGCACACAGATGATATTCAACTAGATCACAAAGAGAGAGATGAACCACATAGCTACAGCAGAGCCCTCAGCCCCGGGGGTGAATTACTCCCTCCTCATCATGGAGACAGCGATGGCGGTGAAGATGGCGGTGAAGATGGTGGTGGAGATGCCTTCCGGGGGCAATTCCCCGTCCCGGCAGGGTGCCGGAACAGAGACTTCTGTCCCCCGAATTGGAGTTTCGCGATGGCGGCGGCTCTGGAAGGTTTTATCGTGTTTCGTCAATCCGTGTCAAAGATTTAGGTCAGGAGGCAACTTATAGGCGAAGAGGCGGAGTCGGAGGGGCCACGGGGCCTCCTCACACTAGGGGGGCGCGTCCCCCCCTTGGGCCGCGCCGCCACCTTGTGTGGGCCCCCTAGGGCTCCCCTCTGGTCCCTCTCTGACTCTCTGGAAGCTTCCGGAAAAATAAGGTTCTGGGCATTGATTTCGTCCGATTCCGAGAATATTTCCTTTGTAGGATTTCTGAAACCAAAAACAGCAGAAAACAGCAACTGGCACTTCGGCATCTCGTCAATAGGTTAGTTCCGGAAAACGCATAAAATCATCATAAAGTGTGAACAAAACATGTAGGTATTGTCATAAAACAAGCATGGAACATCAGAAATTATAGATACGTTGGAGACGTATCAGCATCCCCAAGCTTAGTTCCTACTCGTCCTCGAGTAGGTAAACGATAAAAGAATAATTTCTGAAGTGACATGCTACCAACATAATCTTGATCATACTATTGTAAAGCATATGAGATGAATGCAGCGATTCAAAGCAATGGTAAAGACAATGATTAAACAACTGAATCATATAGCAAAGACTTTTCATGAATAATACTTTCAAGGCAAGCATCAATAAGTGTTGCATAAGAGTTAACTCATAAAGCAATAGATTCTAAATAAAGGCATTGAAGCAACACAAAGGAAGATTAAGTTTCAGCGGTTGCTTTCAACTTTCAACATGCATATCTCATGGATAATTGTCAACATAAAGTAAAATAATAAGTGCAATAAGTAAGCATGTAAGAATCAATGCACAGTTGACACAAGTGTTTGCTTCTAAGATGGAAGGAAGTAGGTAAACTGACTCAACATTAAAGTAAAAGAATGGCCCTTCGAAAAGGGAAGCATGGATTGCTATATTTGTGCTAGGGCTTTTATTTTGAAAACAAGAAATAATTTTGTCAACGGTAGTAATAAAGCATATGTATTATGTATAATATATCCTACAAGTTGCAAGCCTCATGCATAGTATACCAATAGTGCCCGCACCTTGTCCTAATTAGCTCGGATTTACATGGATTATCATAGCATGGCATATGTTTTAACCAAGTGTCACAAAGGGGTACCTCTATGCCGCATGTACAAAGGTCTAAGGAGAAAGCTCGCATTGGATTTCTCACTTTTGATTATTCTCAACTTAGACATCCATACCGGGACAACATAGACAACATATAATGGACTCCTCTTTAATGCATAAGCATTCAACAACAAATAATATTCTCATAAGAGATTGAGGTGTTGTCCAAACTGAAACTTCCACCATGGATCATGGCTTTAGTTAGCGGCCCAATGTTCTTCTCTAACAATATGCATACTCAAACCATATGATCATGATAAATCTCCCTTACTTCAGACAAGACGAACATGCATAGCAACTCACATGATATTCAACAAAGATAGTTGATGGCGTCCCCAGGAACATGGTTATCGCTCAACAAGCAACTTAATAAGAAATAAGATACATAAGTACATATTCAATACCACAATAGTTTTTAGGCTATTTGTCCCATGAGCTATATATTGCAAAGACAAAGAATGGAATTTTAAATGTAGCACTCAAGCAATTTACTTTGGAATGGCGGAGAAATACCATGCAGTAGGTAGGTATGGTGGACACAAGTGGCATAGTGTTTGGCTCAAGGATTTGGATGCACGAGAAGTATTCCCTCTCAATACAAGGCTTAGGCTAGCAAGGTTGTTTGAAGCAAACACAAGTATGAACCGGTACAGCAAAACTTACATAAGAACATATTGCAAGCATTATAAGACTCTACACTGTCTTCCTTATTGCTCAAACACCTCACTAGAAAATATCTAGACTCTAGAGAAACCAATCATGCAAACCAAATTTTAGCAAGCTCTATGTAGTTCTTCATTAATAGGTGCAAAGTATATGATGCAGAGCTTAAGCATGAGCACAACAATTTCCAAGTATCAAATTATTCAAGACATTATACCAATTACCACATGTAGCATTTTCCGTTTCCAACCATACAACAATTAACAAAGCAGTTTCAACCTTCGCCATGAACATTAAGAGTAAAGCTAAGAACATATATGTTCATATGCAACAGAGGAGCGTGTCTCTCTCGCACACAATGAATCCTAGGATCCAATTTATTCAAACAAAAACAAAAACAAAAGCAAACAGACGCTCCAAGTAAAGCACATAAGATGTGACGGAATAAAAATATAGTTTCACTAGAGGTGACCTGATAATTTGTCGATGAAGAAGGGGATGCCTTGGGCATCCCCAAGCTTAGATGCTTGAGTCTTCTTGAAATATGCAGGGATGAACCACGGGGGCATCCCCAAGCTTAGAGCTTTCACTCTCCTTGATCATATTATATCATCCTCCTCTCTTGACCCTTGAAAACTTCCTCCACACCAAACTCGAAACAAACTCATTAGAGGGTTAGTGCACAATCAAAAATTCTCATATTCAGAGGTGACACAATCATTCTTAACACTTCTGGACATTACCCAAAGCTACTGGAAGTTAATGGAATAAAGAAATCCATCCAACATAGCAAAAGAGGCAATGCGAAATAAAAGGCAGAATCTATCAAATCAGAACAGTCCGTAAAGACGAATTTTTTAGATGCACCAGACTTGCTCAAATGAAAATGCTCAAATTGAATGAAAGTTGCGTACATATCTGACGATCACTCACATAAATTGGCAGATTTTTCTGAGTTACCTACAGAGAACACTGCCCAAATTCGTGATGCATGCAAATCTGTTTCTACGCAGTAATCCAAATCTAGTATGAACCTTACTATCAAAGACTTTACTTGGCACAACAATGCAATAAAATGAAGATAAGGAGAGGTTGCTACAGTAGTAACAACTTCCAAGAATCAAATATAAAACAAAATTGCTGTAGTAAAATAAAAACATGGGTTATCTCCCAAGAAGTGCTTTATTTATAGCCATTAAGATGGGCTCAGTAATTTCAATGATGCACTCCCAAGAAATAAGAGTTGAAGCAAAAGAGAGCATCAAGAAGAAAATTCAAAACACATTTAAGTCTAACCCACTTCCTATGCAAAGGAATCTTGTACACAAATGAATTCATGAAGAACAAAGTGACAAGCATAGGAGGATAAAACACGAGTAACTTCAAGATTCTCAACATAAAGAGGGGAAACTTAATATTACTAAGATGCATATAACCATGTTTCCCTCTCTCATAATAACTTTCAGTAGCATCATTGATGAAATCCACAATATACCCATCACTTAAAACATTCTTATCATGGTTCATATGCATAGAAGTATCATTAATTTTGGCATAAGAAGAGTTCTTCTCATTAATAGTAATTGGAGCAAGATTATTATCAAGAATTTGAACATGGTAAACAAGTTGCATATTAAGGGAATTGTTTTTGGCAATCCAATCATAACTATGACAAGTTTCATAAGGATAGTTATAACCTATATCATAGCATTCTTTATAATAATCATCAAAGGTCGGAGGCATCGTGTCATCATAAGAAATAGAATAGTTATCTTTCACAGTAGGTTCATCTGTGACCATACCATCCTTGTTACTAGAAGGAGATGTATCAAACATATAATGATCAGTAGCAAAAGGATTTTCAAACACCTCATCCCCAAGCTTAGAGCTTTCTATATCATTATGGGAGGAAGCATGGATAGTACTGTTACTATGGCAATTATTATCATCATCATTTTCAGAATTAATTTCCCAGAGATTTTTAGTATCAAAAGTAGTGTGCTCTTCTAAATCATGATCACTAATGTATGTAAAGGGCATAGGAAGATCATTGTATTCAGATTCATTATCATAATAGTCATTAGGAGCAACATACTTACGGTTACCTATCGTTATCTCATTCACGCGGGGATATGCCGTTACCTCTTTCTCTTTATTTCCCTTCTTCTTCTTCTTTGTTCCCTTCTTCTTTTTCTTCTTCTCTTCCTTCTCCTCGTTACCTGATTTATTTCTAGAAACAATAGAAGAAACTTGGGAGGATTCCTCCTTTTCATTAATAAGTTCAAAACACACAGCGGTCCTATCATATTTTGGCAAGGTGTCATCTTCTAAAATATTTTGTATGTAAGTATTTATATGGCAATTATCAATGCAATAAGAAAAACACCCATGCAGGACATCATCAATATCAAGATCACTCATATGTAACAAAGAGATTTTTCTTGATAACTCTTCACACCACAAAAATAAAGTAAGTTCATCATGCTGATTAGGAGTAATTTCATCATCACAATACAAACTTGCAGCACTCATGGGGTTCGAATTATCATTGGAGGAGCATTGAAAATTAAAATGACCCACTCTATGACAAAGTTCACAAATAAAAGGATAGAGGGCACAAACTTTTTTACCAAGATCATCTAGAGCTCTAGACCACCTTCTAGTTTTTTCATTCATATGATGGATACAATATTCATCTTCGATTTGATTAATTCCACAAGGTCTATGCATTCCACAAAAATTAACATGCTTATAGGAAATAGCATTCTTAGGAGTTTGAGCATGTTTATTGCAATCATTAACAAAAAATTCATCCTTGATGCAAGCATCTTTAAAAGGTTCATGATACTTATCAAAATTCTTCTTAGGCAGTTCAAAATGAGAGGCAAAAGCTTTATAAAGATTTGCAGCAACTTGAGAGTCAAGACCATAAGTAGCACTCATATTTCGAAATTTACCAGTATCCATAAAAGTTTCAATGCATTCATAATCATAATTTATACCTGACTCTTTACCTTTGTTGTTCTCCCATCCTTCAGTGTTCTCCTGAATCCGGTCAAGAAGATCCCACCTAGCTTCAACCTTCTTGCTTGTGAAAGATCCCTCCAAACATGCATCTAGATAGTCCTTGTGGTGTCCTGAAAGCCTTGCATACAAATTATTAATAATAACATTACGGGGGAGCTCATGAATGGGACATTTGAGCATTAGTGACTTCAATCTCCGCCATGCTTGAGAAATACTCTCTCCATCACGAGGATAAAAGTTATAAATGTAATTTCTATCAATATGCACTTCATGAGGAGGATAAAATTTAGAATAAAAGAGAGATACAATTTCCTCCCAACCAAGAGAATGACTATTCTTCAGACAATTTATACCAATGCGCCGCTTTACCAGACAGCGAAACAGAGAATAGCTTCTTCCTCACTTCATCCATAGAGATACTTGCACACTTGAATAACCCGCATAATTCATGCAAAAATAGTAAATGATCTCCAGGATGGACAGTTCCATCCCCTTCATAGCGGTTATCCATAACACGTTCAATAATTTTCATGGGTATCTCGAAAGCAGTACTTGCAGTTGGTGGATTTAAAATATCACAAGCATCATTAGAGTTATCGCATATGGGAGATAAAGTATTATCAGAGCAAATTTTCTCCCCTAAAGGTGGGAAGCTAAAAAGATCATAAAAACTAGCTTCCCCAAGCTTAGACTTCTCCACAGCATTAGCAGTGATTGCGTTCATACTAATAACATTGCTACTAGCATGCAAATAAGGTTCCATAGGTTTTTTAATTTTCGCATCACACAATTCATATCTTAACTTAGGAAATAAATTAAAAAGCTCATAGTTGTTTTCCATTATGCCTAACTAGTGATAAACAAGAAACAAAAAGATGCAATTGCAGGATCTAAAGGAAATAGCTTCGAGCACTTACAACGGCGCCGGAAAATAGCTTAGTAGCCGGGATCCGGAGTGTGAGTGCCTTTTTGTTATCACCAGAATTTGACCGAGTCAGAGGTGGGCCGCGATCAAGATGGGCTTGAAGATTATACATGGAAGAATATACATGAATCGGCCTTATATGCAAAATTTGGGCTAGTTTGCCCGTGTATCTGTAATATAGTAGATTATGTGTCGGTTAGTTAGAGTTTGCCTCGTGCACGGTTGGGATTATTCCCACGATTAGAAAGTCTACGGACTATAAATATGTATCTAGGGTTTATGAAATAAACAACAACCAATGTTCACCACAAATCAATCTAGGCGCATCGCCAACTCCTTCGTCTCGAGGGTTTCTTCCGGTAAGCATCATGCTGCCTAGATCGCAAGATGCGATCTAGGCAGCACAAGCTTATTTCGTTGTTCATGCATTGCTCGTACTGAAGCCTTTTTGATGGCGAGCAACGTAGTTATCTTAGATGTGTTAGGGTTAGCATTGTTCTTCGTATCATATGCTATCGTAGTGCAACCCTTATACATCTGGCCGCCCTTACACCTATCTTAGGTGTAGGGGCGGCACCCCGCTTGATCATTATTTAGTAGATCCGATCCGTTACGGTTGCTCCTTGTTCTTCAAGGATTAGTTTAATATCTGCAATAGTTAGGCCTTACAAAGGGTTGGAGGATCCAGCGGCGCGTAGGGTGTAGTTTGCTAGTCCTAGACAGGATGTTCCGGGGATCAACCTCGTGTTGGTTTTTAGGCCCTATCTAGGATCGGCTTACGATCACCGTGCGTGAGCGCGAGGCCCAATCGTGAGTAGGACGTTCCGATTATGCGGTGAAAACCCTAAATCGTCGTAGATCGTTTTAGCTTTATCTTGATCAAGCAGGACCACCATATATTCGTACACCTCGTGCGAATCATGGGTGGATTGGCTCCTTGAGCCGATTCACAGGATAACCTGAGAGCCGATCGAGGCTCGTATTTAATGTTTACGTGTATGCCATGCAGGAAACTAAGCGAGGCATCTCCATCACCTTCCTGACCAGGTATAGGTCAGGTGGCACGCCCTTGCATCAGCATCGGACGTGCGTGCCGGAGTTCTTTGCGGGCCGTCGCTCGGAGGGACCAGGGCCAGCCGCAGCCCTAAGTTGTTCCCGGCTCTCCTGTGTTACCCGTCGTTGCTCGCCGGTGGGTTTCTGACCGCAACACATTCTGGCACGCCCGGTGGGACACCAAGCAAAGGAAAGCCGATGATGAAACATCGGCTGGCACAAACATGGTGCTCATCCTTCCAACGGAGTTTAGTGCTCCAGGATTAAACGACGCATTCAATTTGGACGACGGCGAGCGCATCGACGTGACAAAGGATGGGGTTAGGCTGGTCTTACCCACCGGCCTGACCGTGTAGCAAGAACAAACTGATGAGCAAACGTGGCGAGGCCGATCCTTGGGATCGGCCCCCAAAGATCTATGAAGGAACATTACAAAACCTTCATTGAGCGCTTCGATCAATATGTAGGCCGATTCCAGCAATCGGCCAAAATTATCCTCACCACACGGTCTGCTTGTGTTCAACGATGATCTAATGAGCAGCGGTCACGTCGGCTGATGAGAATCAACACGAATCCTAACGGAGCCGACGTGCAAATACAGTGCCTTGGCATACTACGTAGCCGATATCCGCAGTCACCGACGGATTTGGCTCGGGGGGCACATAATCAGGTAGACAGACGCATGGGCAATAAAATATTAGGAGCCGATGGAAAATCGGCCAGTAAAAAAAAATGTAGCAAGTACAGCCGAAGCAGAGTCATCGACTTCAGAAGATCAAGTTCAGCGTCATCGACTTCAGAAGATCAAGTTCAGCAAAACATTTGTCTCTGAAGGCCCTACTGAAGAAACGCGCCGAGGGCGAGAAGGGCGTCAACACGGATGCGATCCACCTCGGCGATCTCAGCCTCGTCGTCCTCGTCTTTACCCGTCACCAGCTGACTGCTCAGGGTACGAATTTCAGCCAGATCGGTCTTCAGATCGGCTGTGAGGCCTTTTGCTTCCTCTTGAGAACGGGCGATAAGGGCTTCCTTGTCTTGGATAAGCTGCTTGGTCACCCTGACCCTCTCTTCAAGGCTCTCTAGTTCCTTGCGCAGGGTCTCGAGTTCGACGCGATTGGCAGAAGTGTCCATCTTGGCGTCCAAAGCAGCCTTCTTCTCGTTGAGCCATTGGCACTTTTCTGCAATACCGGCTCTCAATGGAAGCTGGGTGTGGCGAAGAGTAATCCTTTGTCGAGCCGATTGCACCCTTGACTTGAAGACCGACAGAGTAACAGCTGGCCAGAGCTTCACTTGCAGTGTCATAGGGAGATGGGGCTGGATATCTTCGAGGATGCCTTTGACTTCCTCGGAATTTTCAATCAGGGTCTCAATTGAGGAAGAGAGCAAATCCTTGAGACGCTGGAGTGGACCATGGACCGTGCTAGGACTCGGCTCTCCACTTGCCTTCGAAGTAGTTGGGTCGATGGATTCTAGATCGAACGTCAACAAGCTCGAGAGATCACAACCCTGACAAGACAAACAAAGCGAGTTTAGCATACAATGAAGAAAGTGATAGAGCCAAGGAAAGGGGGTATACCTCTCCCAAGGTGGGAGGAGCAGCCGATGTAGTGATAATCGGCTTTTCTGTGGACTTGGCTAGGTCAGCCACTTGGTCAGCCGCGATCGTCGAGGTGGCTAGGTCTAGGGTGGCGGACGGCATCAGTACCTCCTCGACGTCTCCGCTAGAGGTTTCTTCGGTCTGCAGGAGGAAGTGGTTAGCCGATCCAAATGACAATGGGTTAGCATAAAGTGTGACCGGGGAGATAATTACATTTGAGACCTCTTGGCTTGATGGAGAAGCTCGTGGGTTTTTACGAGCCCTTTTGACGCATCGACGCTTCATGCGTGACCCCGATTTGGTCGGGGCTTGGGGAGCAGGAGGCTCGGGAATCGACCTTTTCTTAGAAGCCGGCGCTGGCGAAGCCGTCTGGCTCTGGGTGGTGGACCTCTCAGAATTGCCCGAGCTCGAGTCCCTCTGGCTGGATTCTGCGGCCCCACTGGAGGTTTCGTCGGTGGAAGTCTGTAGAAAAGAATACGAGCGTGTTGCAAAAGACTGGGAAAGCGGATAAATGTGGACAGGGCATGAACCAACTTACGTGCAAGCTTTCTTGGGAAGGAGCTTTGCGCTTCAGGGTCTTCCTGGCAGCCACCTTCCTCACTGCCATCCTCGCCTGAGTCAAGGCTCGGGGGGCAACTGGCCCCGAAGATGCTTTACTCTTGGGAGACGATTTCGGTGAAATCGGCTGACTCTGCATTATGACTTTCTTTAGGGGTGGTGAGCTCTGGCAGAAGAGAACCACTGGGGCCGGAGGAAGGAATACGAAGGGGGAGCCATCGGCTTGCGTGGGAGCCGGACCATCTTGTTGCTGCCAAGAGATGGAGTCAGGTCACAGACAATCACCATAAGCTGTTACAAGAAATGTTTAAGTAATGGTACCTGGTCTGCAGGGACGTCATACTCGGCATCAAGTTGTCTCAGCAGCGGCCCTAGAGCCCTTCTGAAGACATGAGTCTTCCACATGGACCACCAAGTCTCGAAACCGTCGGTAGTGAAGGAGAAACGAAGGTCGTGGGGAATTGGAATAGCCAAAGCATCAAAGAAGGTATAACACCTTTGGCCAGTAAGGATGTCAGGCAGTTCAGCTCTGCTTGCTGTCAGGTGGTGTAAGAAGAAGTGTGGAGGCACCTGCCCGAGACCAAGCTGTCGGACTACCACTACTGGTTGGTAACACTCATAACCAGGCTTGATGATCCGTTTCGAAGTACTCATGCCAACGGGGAGGAAGCAAGGACGAATCATGATAGAATACAGATGCTGGGTGCTAGCGTCATCGGCAAAGTTATCCAATCGAAAGGAGGCTGGGTTTTCAAAGTTCGCCGATTCAGTATAAGGAAAGAACAGGGGGTTGTCCAAACCTTGGAAGAAAATCTTGAACCACCCTGCTCGCTTCCTTAGGGATCAGCCTCGTTGCTCGGGAGACCATACAAAGCTTGGCCATAGCCGGTGCATCGGATATCCTTTCCATTAACATCCGGAAAGGTGCAGGTGGTCAAAGGTGGGAAGTCGGGGATCCGGTTCTCGAAAGTATAGCTGCGCCCATAACCGAATAAACCACCAAGGGCCGCCGCTTTAATCGTCTTTTGAGAGAACAGTTTGACAGACATCAGTTGAAGAGATCGATAGACCTCTCCAAGAAACAGTTTGCCTAGGCCGAGTTGGGTGCCTTTGGCAAGTTCATAGCCCAGGGAAAGGTAATTCTTGGTAGGGGCAAGTGATGGGCCACAGAATATGAAGTGCTCCAACCAGAAGTGCAGGAAGGCTGTGTGTTCTCTCTCTGTCACAGGGCCCTTGGTCTTCATATAACGATTGAGGTAGGCACCCCAGCTGGTACACTCTTTTTTAGAAGACAGGGTGAAAGGGACTTTTGGCAGTTTGAATGCAGAAGGGCTTGGGGATGCAATGTCTAGGCCGGTGATCATGGCCACATCCAGCAGAGTTGGTGTCATGGGGCCATGGCCGAACATGAAGCGGTTCGGTGCGTCGGACCGAAGTAGCCGATGGTTTTCGAATGTTTTCATTCTTCTCAAGAGGAGACAATGATAATGACAAGGCATCGGCTATCCCTATGGCTTCCTGGGTGGCATAATGGGTTTTGGATACTCTATTGTACCATGCCACCCAACCCTCAGGAGGATTAGGCCAGGCTCACAGGCAGTCGGCCCAGGAAGTCAGATCTAAGTTCTGATTTACGAAGGGGATTCTGTTAGCTTCGCATGAAATTAAGAGGGCGGGACTCTCGGAAGAACGAGGACCGAGGCACATAGAATTTGCGAGAGAAGGATGTGGCAGTAGGATGTCTGAAACCTAAAATTAGTAACGGAACAAAACATTAATTCAGGTGTTTGCTATTAATCCTAACGTCGATTCGAATGGCCAGAGGAGATTAAGGATTACCTTCAGATCAGAGACCATGGCGTTGGTGTTGGATGATTCCACCATTGGATGCGCTGTAGAGTTACAGGCGGCGCGGTCGAGATCTGGGATGCAGGCGGCCGTGAGTTGGAACTGCTCAGGCGGCGATATGGGGATCTGAGTTTACTTCCTCAGACGGAGGTCGCAGGTTACCGTTTGGAGGGGCGGCTAGGCCGACCTTACTCGTGTTTTTATGGTAGAGACCGATGCGATGCCATCGGCTCTTTTGGGAGATCGTTTGACTTTGACTATCGGCAAAAAGTTGACGGGAAATACTTCTTCATTAACAAAAGGAGGGTTTTTTTACAATGAAGAGCCGATTGCTCAAAGAAGAGGGGAACAAAAGAAGAGCCGATTGCTCGCATACTACCGACCCTATTCTACTAATCCTCGCTGCCCTCGTCGTCAGCGTCGTAGCTGCCGCCGGCGCTGCTTTCGGAGAACTCCTCGTCACCGCTGCCCCAGCCTTCGGCCGGAGCTTCTTCCTCTTCGTCATCATCGTCATCTTCACTGTCCGCCCAAGCACGGAAGCGCTTCGCCGGCGGGTACCCAGTGGAGGAGGAGGAGTCGTCTTCCTCCTCTTCTTCCTCTTCCTCCTCGTTTTCCTCTTCCTCCTCCTTATCGGAGGAAGTGGGGTTCCTCCATGAGTGGAGGTCATCCTCGCTCTCGCTCTCCAGTTCCCCTTCAATGAGGAACTGGAGGTCGTCCTCCCCATCAGTTAGGGGCATGTCGCCATCTGACAAGAAGTCGGAGTCCCACTCGGGCTCTGACATCGGCTCACTCGAGGAAGAAGATTGGAAAGAGAGGCCGGAGGAGACGGAGGAAGAAGAAGACATGGCTACAGGGAAAGAGGGTTTTCGGTGCCGATAGCTAGAACAGAGGAAGGGGATGAAGAGGGCTAATCAATCGGCACAGTTAAATAAGAAGGAGCCTAGTGGAGGTTTAATGCCATTGCAGTTTCCGAGGAAGTGATGCTAAAGCTATCCGATTTTACAGAGGAGTTGAGAAGACAAGGCATCGGGATGAAGGATACTGCGACGGTTCTGCTCTGCCACGACATGACCCGACGAAGAAAAAGCAGAGTGATTTTGGAATTATCAATTCCAAAACCAGGGGGGGCATGTGTTATCACCAGAATTTGACCAAATCAGAGGTGGGCCGCGATCAAGATGGGCTTGAAGATTATACATGGAAGAATATACATGAATCGGCCTTATATGCAAAATTTGGGCTAGTTTGCCCGTGTATCTGTAATATAGTAGATTATGTGTCGGTTAGTTAGAGTTTGCCTCGTGCACGGTTGGGATTATTCCCACGATTAGAAAGTCTACGGACTATAAATATGTATCTAGGGTTTATGAAATAAACAACAACCAACGTTCACCACAAATCAATCTAGGCGCATCGCCAACTCCTTCGTCTCGAGGGTTTCTTCCGGTAAGCATCATGTCGCCTAGATCGCATCTTGCGATCTAGGCAGCACAAGCTTATTTCGTTGTTCATGCGTTGCTCGTACTGAAGCCTTTTTGATGGCGAGCAACGTAGTTATCTTAGATGTGTTAGGGTTAGCATTGTTCTTCGTATCATATGCTATCGTAGTGCAACCCTTATACATCTGGCTGCCCTTACACCTATCTTAGGTGTAGGGGCGGCACCCCGCTTGATCATTATTTAGTAGATCCGATCCGTTACGGTTGCTCCTTGTTCTTCAAGGATTAGTTTAATATCTGCAATAGTTAGGCCTTACAAAGGGTTGGAGGATCCAGCGGCGCGTAGGGTGTAGTTTGCTAGTCCTAGACAGGATGTTCCGGGGATCAACCTCGTGTTGGTTTTTAGGCCCTATCTAGGACCGGCTTACGATCACCGTGCGTGAGCGCGAGGCCCAATCGTGAGTAGGACGTTCCGATTATGCGGTGAAAACCCTAAATCATCGTAGATCGTTTTAGCTTTATCTTGATCAAGCAGGACCACCATATATTCGTACACCTCGTGCGAATCATGGGTGGATCGGCTCCTTGAGCCGATTCACAGGATAACCTGAGAGCCGATCGAGGCTCGTATTTAATGTTTACGTGTATGCCATGCAGGAAACTAAGCGAGGCATCTCCATCACCTTCCTGACCAGGTATAGGTCAGGTGGCACACCCTTGCATCAGCATCGGACGTGCGTGCCGGAGTTCTTTGCGGGCCGTCGCTCGGAGGGACCAGGGCCAGCCGCAGCCCTAAGTTGTTCCCGGCTCTCCTGTGTTGCCCGTCGTTGCTCGCCGGTGGGTTTCTGACCGCAACACTTTTACCTTTCCTCCCCGGCAACGGCGCCAGAAAATAGCTTGTTGTCCACAACTGGCGCGTGGTTGACGTGGGAGGTAGAAATCTCTGTGGTGTAGCTTTTCTTCGTTCCCTGGCAACGGCGCCAGAAAATAGCTTGATGTCTACGCACGCTTCTATTCACCGTAGACGAGTGTTGGGACTCCAAGAGCGGAGGTTTGCGGAACAGCGGCAAGTTTTCCCTTAAGTGGATCACCCAAGGTTTATCGAACTCGGGGAGGAAGAGGTCAAAGATATCCCTCTCAAGCAACCCCGCAATCACGATACAAGAAGTCTCTTGTGTCCCCAACACACCTAATACACTTGTCAGATGTATAGGTGCACTAGTTCGGCGAAGAGATAGTGAAATACAAGTAATATGGATGTATATGAGTGGTAATAGCAATCTGAATAAAAGATGGCAGCAAGCAAACATGCAACAGAACAGTAAATAAACGGAGATTCAATGTTTGGAAACAAGGCCTAGGGATCATACTTTCACTAGTGGACACTCCCAACAATGATCACATAATAAAACCACTCTACACTCTCTTGTTGGATGACAAACACCATTAATTGTGTAGGGCTACAAGAGCACCTCAATGCCGGAGTTAACAAGCTCCACAACATTCGATGTTCATATTGAAATAACCTTAGAGTGCATGATAGACCAACGCAAATACACCGAGTACTAACATAGCATGCACACCGTCACCGACAGACTATGAAAAGGGGAATAGATTGCATCAATACCATCATAGTAATAGTTAACTCCATAATCTACAAGAGATCACAATCATAGCTTATACCAAGTACTACATGATGCACACACTGTCAACATTACATCATGGAGGAGGAGTAGACTACTTTAATAACATCACTAGAGTAGCACATAGATGATATTCAACTAGATCACAAAGAGAGAGATGAACCACATAGCTACAGCGAGCCCTCAGCCCGGGGGTGAATTACTCCCTCCTCATCATGGAGACAGCGATGGCGGTGAAGATGGCGGTGGAGATGCCTTCCGGGGGCAATTCCCCGTCCCGGCAGGGTGCCGGAACAGAGACTTCTGTCCCCCGAATTGGAGTTTCGCGATGGCGGCGGCTCTGGAAGGTTTTCTCGTGTTTCGTCAATCCTTGTCAAAGATTTAGGTCAGGAGGCAACTTATAGGCGAAGATGCAGCGTCGGAGGGGCCACGGGGCCTCCTCACACTAGGGGGGGGCGTCCCCCCTTGGGCCGCGCCGCCACCTTGTGTGGGCCCCCCCAGGGGCCCCCTCTGGTCCCTCTCTGACTCTCTGGAAGCTTTCGGGAAAAATAAGGTTCTGGGCATTGATTTCATCCGATTCCGAGAATATTTCCTTTGTAGGATTTCTGAAACCAAAAACAGCAGAAAATAGCAACTGGCACTTCGGCATCTCGTCAATAGGTTAGTTCCGGAAAACACATAAAATCATCATAAAGTGTGAACAAAACATGTAGGTATTGTCATAAAACAAGCATGGAACATCAGAAATTATAGATACGTTGGAGACGTATCAGATGTCACCACTCCTGATTAAAGACATACTGGCATCATCGGTAGCTAAAGTAGTTTTGTAAAGTAGTTTGTCTAGTCAAAGATCCCATTAGGGTTTCCTAGGGTTTCTTCCCCTGTAAGCCACCCTCTCCCCTATATAAGGAGAGGGGGCACAGCCCATATGCGGGCACGTCGAATGAGCCACCCTGTAAGCTAGTATGATCAAGAAATAGAGAGATCTAGAGGTGACATTGTTCTTGTGTTCTTCTTCTTCCTCTGGCCAAGGCCAAGTTCTTGAGGAATCCATCCGGAAACCTCTTCATCTATACCAAAACCCTCCCCCGAATCCTCTAGCGCACATTTGGCCCCAAGATAAGCCATCCCATGGCATCTGTCTGTTCACCACGACGACATCCCCGCAGAAAACACATTTCGTAAATCCATTCCAGTGTCATTTGGCTAAATTATCTTTAGTTAATAAAACCTTGTTACTCAAGAACCACATGAAAATCTTTATCTTAAGAGGAACCTTAACCTTTCAGAGATAATTTCGCAAAAAAGGGGTATGGTCGTTCATAAGATCTTCATACATAGACTTAACCGTAAAGATACTTGTGGTTGTCAAATCCCAAACAAAGCGATCATTATCTTCACTCAAGTTTACCCTCATCAATTTGCGACATAAGTTTACCCAGGAGGACCACTTATTACCACTCAACACTCTACGAAAAGTAATATTGCGTGGGGTTTGAACTAACACATGGGCAACTGTTACATTCTTGTGATGTACAATATTATATAAAGATGAATACTAGTGTGCTAAAGGAGTTTTTCCTAACCACGTATCTTCCCAGAAGCGGGTATTCATTCCATTTCCCACTTGTAAAAACCTCTAGAAAAAAACCCCCCCTTAACTTCCATCAACCCCTTCCAAAAGGGAGAATCGGTAGGCTTAGCCTGCACATCAGATAAAGTCTTATGTCTTAAGTATTTATTATGTAGTAACTCTTGATACGTCTCAAACGTATCTATAATTTCTTATGTTCCATGCTAGTTTTATGACAATACTCACATGTTTTATATACACTTTATATCATTTTGATGCATTTTCCGGCACTAACCTATTAACAAGATGCCGAAGCGCCAGTTCTCGTTTTCTGCTTGTTTTTGGTTTCGAAATCCTACACGGAAATATTCTCGGAATTGGACGAAACAAAAGCCCACGGTATTATTTTCCACGGAGCCATCCGAAGTCCGAAGAGGAGACGAAGAGGGGCGACGAGGCGGCCACACCATAGGGGGCGCGGCCCCACCCCTGGCCGCGCCGCCCTATGGGGTGGGCCCCTCGAGCGTCCCCCGACTCTGCCCCTTCGCCTATTTAATCTCTCCGTCGTGAAAACCCGAGTATCGAGAGCCACGATACGAGAAAAGTTACTGAGATGCCGCCGCCGTCAATCCCATCTCGGGGGATTTTGAAGATCGCCTCCGGCACCCTGCCGGAGAGGGGAATCATCACCGGAGGGCTCTACATCACCATGCCCGCCTCCGGACTGATGCGTGAGTAGTTCATCCTTGGACTATGGGTCCATAGCGTAGCTAGATGGTTGTCTTCTCCTCTTGTGCTATCATGTTTAGATCTTGTGAGCTGCCTATCATGATCAAGATCATCTTATTGTAATGCTACATGTTGTGTTTGTTGGGATCCGATGAATATGGAATACTATGTCAAGTTGATTATTGATCTATCATATATGTGTTGTTTATGATCTTGCATGCTCTCCGTTGCTAGTAGAGGCTCTGGCCAAGTTGATACTTGTGACTCCAAGAGGGAGTATTTATGCTCGATAGTGGGTTCATGCCTCCATTGAATGCAGGACGAGTGACGAGAAAGTTATAAGGTTATGGATGTGCTGTTGCCACTAGGGATAAAACATCAATGCTTTGTCTAAGGATATTTGTATTGTTTACATTACGCACAGTACTTAATGCAATCGTCTGTTGTTTGCAACTTCATACTGGAAGGGGTGCGGATGCTAACCCGAAGGTGGACTTTTTAGGCATAGATGCATGCTGGATAGCGGTCTATGTTCTTTGTCGTAATGCCCTAAGTAAATCTCGTATTAGTCATCATGATATGTATGTGCATTGCTATGCTCTCTCTATTTGTCAATTGCCCAACTGTAATTGTTCACCCAGCATGCTATTTATCTTATTGGAGAGACACCACTAGTGAACTGTGGACCCCGGTCCATTCTTTTACATCTGAAATACAATCTACTGCAATCATTGTTCTCTGTTATTCTTCGCAAACAAACATCATTCTCCACACCATATGTTTAATCCTTTGTTTACAGCAAGCCGGTGAGATTCACAACCTCACTGTTAAGTTGGGGCAAAGTATTTTGATTGTGTTGTGCAGCTTCCACGTTGGCGCCGGAATCCCTGGTGTTGCGCCACACTACACTCCTCCACCAACAACCTTTGCGTGGCCTTCATCTCCTACTGGTTTGATAACCTTGGTTTCTTACTGAGGGGAAACTTGCTGCTGTATGCATCACACCTTCCTCTTGGGGTTCCCAACAACTCTTTTTCTTGCGCCGTTGCCAGGGAGATCAAGACACGCTGCAAGGGGAGTCTCTCACATCCAATCTCTTTACTTTGTTTATTGCCTTGCTCTACTTTATTTTATTTTCTGTTTTGTTTGCTTTCTTTATATCAAAAACACAAAAAAAATAGTTACTTGCATTTACTTTATTTACCTTTTGTTTATTTCATCATGCTTCCCCCTAAGTTCACTTTGAAAGATATATCAGTATGGCGTGGGTCTATCATTGGAAGAGATAATATAGAAGAATTTTTCACTCATGTTAGTACAGTTAAAGATTTTGAAGATAGACCATTGGTAGAACTTGCTCCTACTTATGAAATTGCTACTGCCTCTTTAGTACACATGTTGGAAGGTAGATTTGTTAATCTTAACCCTATAATGCAACATATATTTCTTACACTCTCTGATATGGAAGAAGGAGAGAAGAAAGATTTTGTTTTAGAAACCCTTCTTAAAGAATTTGGTGATGTAGCTAGAGAAGCTAGAAAAGTCTTTATTCAACATAAGATGCTTGGCTTTTATACCAATTTTGCAAATACCCTTGAAAAGATGGAAAAAGATAGACTAAAGTACACTTATAAAGTCAATTGTGAGGGGGGGATTAAAGTACCAATACCTTATAAGCTCATAGGAATGCATGAGGCACTAGAAAAGAATTTTGATTGGATTGTTCCTGAAAATTTATTTGAGGAGGATAGTAAGCCTAAAAGTAATGAAAGAGGAGCCTCTGAAACTTACATAGATAAGATACAATGCATTGTTGAGAAAACTCCCAACTCCTCTGTTGATGCTTCTTCTCTTGATGTTACTTGATTTACACTTTCTACGCTTAGCTGAAAGGCGTTAAAGAAAAACGCTTATGGGAGACAACCCATTATTTTACTTCTGCAAATTTTTTTTATATTTGAGTCAAGGTGCTTGTTAGTACTTTAGCAATACCTTTGTATCTTTACTTTATTGCATTGTTGTGCCAAGTCTTTGATAGTAAGGTTGATACTAGATTTGGATTTCTGGGCAGAAACAGATTTCTAGCTGTCACAAATTTGAGTAGATCTCTCTGTAGGAAACTCAGAAAAATCTGCGAAAATTCATGAGTGATCATCAGATATGTACGCAACTTTCATTCAATTTGTGTTTCTTCATCTGAGCATGCTAAGTGCCTCTAAAAAATCCGTCTTTACAGACTGTTATGTTTTGACAGATTCTGCCTTTTATTTCACATTGCCTCTTTTACTGTGTTGAGTGGATTTCCTTGCTCCATTAACTTTCAGTAGCCTTGGGTAATGTCCAGAAGTGTTGGGAATGATTGTGTCCCCTCTGAACATGTGAATTTTTAATTGCACTAACTCTCTAATGAGATTGTTTTGAGTTTGGTGTGGAGGAAGTTTTCAAGGGTCAAGAGAGGAGGATGATACAATACGATCAATAAGAGTGAAAAGTCTAAGCTTGGGGATGCCCCCGTGGTTCATCCCTGCATATTTCAAGAAGACTCAAGCATCTAAGCTTGGGGATGCCCAAGGCATCCCCTTCTTCATCAACAACTTATCAGGTCACCTCTAGTGAAACTATATTTTTATTCCGTCACATCTTATGTGCTTTACTTGGAGCATGTCTGTATGCTTTTATTTTTGTTTTTGTTTGAATAAATTCGGATCCTAGCATTCCTTGTGTGGGAGAAAGACACGCTCCGCTTTTTCATATTGAACACGGGTGTTCTTAGCTTTATTTTTAATGTTCATGGCGAAGGTTGAAAACCGCTTGGTTTATTGCTATTTGGTTGGAAACAGAAAATGCTTCATGTGGTAATTGGTATATTATCTTGAATAATTTGATACTTGGCAATTGTTTTGAGCTCTCAAATAGATCATGTTTAAGCTCTTGCATCATGTAGTTTGAACCTATTAGTGGAGAATTACCGTAGAGCTTGTTGAAATTTGGTTTGCATGATTGGTCTCTCTAAAGTCTAGATATTTTCTGGTAAAGGTGTTTGAACAACAAGGAAGACAGTGTAGAGTCTTATAATGCTTGCAATATGTTCTTATGTAAGTGTTGCTGTACCGGTTCATACTTGTGTTTGCTTCAAACAACCTTGCTAGCCAAAGCCTTGTACTGAGAGGTAATGCTTCTCGTGCATCCAAAACCTTGAGCCAATACTTATGCCATTTGTGTCCACCATAACTACCTACTATGTGGTATTTATCTTCCATTCCAAGTAAATTGCTTGCGTGCTACCTTTAAAAATTTCATTCCTTGTCTTTGCAAAATATAGCTCATGGGAAAGTAGCTTAAAAACTATTGTGGTAAAGAATATGTCGCTTATGTATCTTATTTCTTATAAGTTGTTTGTTGAGCGGTAACCATGTTTCTGGGGACACCATCAACTGTTACACTTTTGTTGAATATCATGTGAGTTGCTATGCATGTTTGTCTTGTCTGAAGTAAGGGTGATTTGTCATGAATAAATGGTTTGAGTATGCATATTGTTAGAGAAGAACATTGGGCCGCCAACCAAAGCCATGTACCATGGTGGAAGTTTCAGCTTGGACATTAATCCTCAATCTCTTATGAGAATATTATCTGTTGTTGAATGCTTAAGCAATAAAGAGGAGTCCATTATCTGTTTTCTATGTTGTCCCGGTATGGATGTCCTCAAGTTGAGATCTATCAAAATCGAGAAATCAAATGCAATTTATCTCCTTGGACCTTTGTACAGGTGGCATAGAGGTACCCCTTTGTGACACTCGGTTGAAACATATGTAATGCAATGACAATCCATGGAAATCCGAGCTAGTTAGGACAAGGTGCGAGCACTATTGGTATTCGATGCATGAGGCTTGCAACTTATAGGATGTTTTATGCATAACACATATGAATTATTACTACCGTTGACAAAATTGTTTCCATGTTTTCAAAATAAAAGCTCTAGCACATGAGTAATCCCTGCTTCCCTCCGCGAAGGGCCTTTCTTTTACTTTATGTTGAGTCAGTTTACCTACTTCTTTCCATCTTAGAAGAAAACACTTGTGTCAACTGTGTGCATTGATTCATACATACTTGCTTATTTGCACTCATCATATTACTTTGTGTTGACAATTATCCATGAGATATACATGTTGAAGTTGAAAGGAACTGCTGAAACTTATATCTTCCTTTGTGTTGCTTCAAAACCTTCTATTAAGAATTTATTGCTTTATGAGTTAACTCTTATGCAAGACTTATTGATGCTTGTCTTGAAAGTACTATTCATGAAAAGTCTTTGCTATATGATTCAGCTTGTTTAGTCATTATCTTTACCATTGCTTTGAATCACTTCATTCATCTCATATGCTTTACAATAGTATTGATCAAGATTATGATAGTACCATGTCACTTCAGAAATTATCCTTGATATCGTTTACCTACTCGAGGGCGAGTAGAAACTAAGCTTGGGGATGCTTGATACATCTCAAACGTATCTATAATTTCTTATGTTCCATGCTAGTTATATAACAATACTCACATGTTTAATATACACTTTACATCATTTTGATGCATTTTCCGGCACTAACCTATTAATAAGATGCCGAAGCGCCAGTCCTCGTTTTCTCGCTATTTTTGGTTTCGAAATCCTACACGGAAATATTCTCGAATTGGACGAAACAAAAGCCCACGGTCTTATTTTGCACGGAGCCTTCCGTAAGTCCGAAGAGGAGACGAAGAGGGGCGACGAGGCGGCCACACCCTAGGGGGCGCGGCCCCACCCCTGGGCGCGCCGCCCTATGGGGTGGGCCCCTCGAGCGCCTCCCGACTCTGACCCTTCACCTATTTATTCTCTCCGTCGCGAAAGCCCTAGTACCGAGAGCCACGATACGAGAAAAGTTCCAGAGACGCCGCCGCCAATCCCATCTCGGGGGATTCAGGAGATCGCCTCCGGCACCCTGCCGGAGAGGGGAATCATCACCGGAGGGCTCTACATCATCATGCCCGCCTCCGGATTGATGCGTGAGTAGTTCATCCTTGGACTATGGGTCCATAGCAGTAGCTAGATGGTTGTCTTCTCCTCTTGTGCTTTCATGTTTAGATCTTGTGAGCTGCCTATCATGATCAAGATCGTCTATTTGTAATGCTACATGTTGTGTTTGTTGGGATCTGATGAATATGGAATACTATGTCAAGTTGATTAATTGATCTATCATATATGTATTGTTTATGATCTTGCATGCTCTCCGTTGCTAGTAGAGGCTCTGGCCAAGTTGATACTTGTGACTCCAAGAGGGAGTATTTATGATCGATAGTGGGTTCATGCCTCCATTGAATCTGGGACAGTGACAGAAAGTTCTAAGGTTATGGATGTGCTGTTGCCACTAGGGATAAAACATCAATGCTTTGTCTAAGGATATTTGTATTATTTACATTACGCACAATACTTAATGCAATTGTCTGTTGTTTGCAACTTAATACTGGAAGGGGTGCGGATGCTAACCCAAAGGTGGACTTTTTAGATATAGATGCATGCTGGATAGCGGTCTATGTTCTTTGTCGTAATGCCCTAAGTAAATATCATATTAGTCATCATGATATGTATGTGCATTGCTATGCTCTCTCTATTTGTCAATTGCCCAACTGTAATTTGTTCACCAAACATGCTATTTATCTTATTGGAGAGACACCACTAGTGAACTGTGGACCCCGGTCCATTCTTTTACATCCGAAATACAATCTCATCGCAATCATTGTTCTCTCGCTATTCTTCGCAAACAAACATCATTCTCCACACCATACGTTTAATCCTTTGTTTACAAGCAAGCCGGTGAGATTGACAACCTCACCGTTAAGTTGGGGCAAAGTATTTTGATTGTGTTGTGCAGGTTCCACGTTGGCGCCGTGAATCCCCGGTGTTGCGCCGCACTACACTCCTCCACCAACAACCTTCACGTGGCCTTCATCTCCTACTGGTTCGATAACCTTGGTTTCTTACTAAGGGAAAACTTGCTGCTGTATGTATCACACCTTCCTCTTGGGGTTCCCAATGGACGTGTGCTTTACCGTCACAAGCAACTCTTGCCACACCCCTTCTTCATTAAGAAGTTTAAAGAGCCATTTACTCAGAAGACATTTGTTTTTAATATCAAGAACCTCAATACCTAAACCCCCTTGATTCTTAGATCGACACACAATATTCCATTTTGTAAGTCGACATTTTCTTTTATTCTCATCAGACTACCAAAAGAACCTAGATCTATAGAAGTCCAGACGTTTCCTTACCCCAACGGGTATTTGTAGGAAGGAAAACATAAACATAGGTAAACTAGATAACACTGAATTGATAAGGACTAACCTATCACCATAGGATAGTAATTTCCCTTTCCAACATCTTAATTTGCTTTCAAATCGGGTCTCTACTGGATACCAATCAAAAAAATTGAGTTTTCTGTAATGAATGGGAATGCCCAAGTATCTAAAGGGGAGTGAGCCAGCATCACATCCAAAGATCTGCTTGTACTGATCCTTCTCCTCCTTGGCCTATCCAAAAATAATCTCACTTTTATGGGAATTAATCTTAAGTCCTGATAGCTCTTCAAACAGACACAATATTAATTTCATATTAACCGCTTTCTGGAGATCATGCTAAAAAAAAGAATTGTATCATCGACATACTGTAATATGGAGATGCCACCCTCAACGAGATGGGGAACCAGCCCTCCTACTTTGCTATCCTGTTTTTCTCTTTCAATTAAGATAGCCAGCATGTCTATTACAATATTAAAAAGCATTGGAGACAAAGGGTCCCCCTGCCGCAATCCTTTCTTTGTTTGGAAATAATGACCAATGTCATCATTAACCTTAACACCTATACTTCCTCCTTGAACAAACTGTTGAACTAATTGGCCCCAATCAGGAGCAAAACCCTTCATCCTAAAGGTCTGTTGCAAAAAAGGCCATTTCACTTTATCATAAGGCTTTTCGAAATCAATTTTAAACAACACCCCATCCATCTTTTTGGTGTGTAACTCGTGAATTGTTTCATGTAGGATTACCACTCCTTCCAAAATATTCCTACCCAGCATAAAGGTTGATTGGGTTGGTTTTATCACTCTTGGAATAATCCCCGAGATGCGATTTGTACCAGCCTTCGTAAAAAAATTAAAACATACATTTAGGAGACAAATAGGTATATATTGATGTATCTGTACTGCATCCTCTTTCTCGGAAAGTAATGTGATTACACCATAATTTTGTTTGTAAAGGGGCAAATCCCCTTTACTAAACTGAGAGAACAGCGCCATCAAATCATCTTTTATTACTTCCCAAACTTTTTAATAAAACTCTGTCGGGAAACCATCTGGACCAGGAGCTTTATTGAGTTCCATCTGTGAGATTGTCTCAAACACCTCCTCTTCAATAAAACGAGCTTTCAGAATCTCATTTTCAGCCTGTGAAATTTGCGGTATATCATGTATCGCATCCTCCACTAAAGAAATACTACTTGGTGTCTGATACGTCCCAAACGTATCTATAATTTTTGATGCTCCATGTTTGTTTTATTACAATTCTTATATAATTTATGTGCACTTTTCCACACTTTTTAGAATTTTCTGGGACTAACCTATTAACGCAGTGCCGCAGTGCCAGTTCCTGTTTTCTGCTGCTTTTGTGTTTCACAAAAGTTGTACATGAAAGTTTCTCGGAATCGGACGAAACAAAAGCCCAAAGTCTTATTTTTTCGGGACGAAGATGAAACCAGAAGTACACACGTAGGAGAAATTCCACGTGGTAGTACATAGGGAAGGCGCGACCCCACCCTTGGCCACACCTGGCCCATGTACTGGCGCCTCGTCACCTCGTTTGCTCCGCCCTTCCGCCTATTTCTTACTCGTATCGGGAAAACCCTAGGGACCAGAGCCTCCATCCACGAAAAGTTCCGATGCCTCCGTCAACCGAAACCCTAGTTCGGGAGGGTTCTGCAGTCCATCCCGGCACCCTGTCGGAGAGGGAAATCACCATCGGAGGCCTCTACATCGCCATGTATTCATCCGAGGTGATGCGTGAGTAGTCCTCCACGGGACCATGGGTCCATAGTAGTAGCTAGATGGCTGTCCTCTCCTTGTTGTGCTTCATGTATAGATCTTGTGAGCTGCCTAACATGATCAAAATCATCTATTTCTAATTGCTACATGTTGGTTTGATGTGGATCTCATTTATAGAGAGATTGGTGTGGTTGAGATTATGTATTATGTTATTATGATCTTGCATGCTCTCCGTTTCTAGTAGATGCTCTGGCCAAGTAGATGCTAGCGATTCCAAGAGGGAGTATTTATGCTCGATAGTGGGTTCATGCCTCTATTTAACCATGGGAAGTGACCTTGTTCTCTACGGTTGTAGATGTGTTGTTGCTACTAGGGAGAAAACAACGGTGTTCTACTCAAGGGTAGTTTCATCGTTTACCTTACACACATTGCTCTAAGCAATAGTCCGTTGCTTGGAACTTAATACTGGAGGGTGTCGCGGATGCAATCCTGAAGGTGGATTATTACTCATAGATGCAGTTGGATTACGGTCTACGTATATTGTTGTAATGCCCGCATACTTTCATAGCATGTATTCTGCAGCAATCATTAGCGTAGAATCTCTGTTTGTCAATTTCCCATCTGTAATTTGTTTACCCAACATATTTTTTTATTGTGGAGGCGCCTCTAGTGAACTGTAGACCCCGGTCCTTCGTCTTTTAATTGCAATCTTCTATAGCATTTTTCTGTTCTGTTCTCTGCAAACAATTCTTCTTCCACACGGTTCGTTTAATCCTTTCTTTTCAGCAAAACCAGTGAGCTTGACAACCTCGCTGAAAGTTGGGGACATAGTACTTGGTTGTTTGTGTGCAGGTCTCCACGTTGCCGCTGACGCCGGCAGTGCACTCTGCCCCGAGTTGGTTCGCAACACCTCGGGAGAGAACGTTTTTCTCCTACTGGTCGATAAAACTTGGTTTCTTGCTGAGGGAAAACTTCCTGCTGTGCTCATCATGCCTTCCTCTTGGGGTTCCACTCAACGTTGCGCATAAATTCTCCTCATCAACTCCGCGCTCAGCAAAGACTTTTTCTGGCGCCGTTTCTGGGGAGGAAAGCATCTCTTTTGCGAGGGGAGTCTCTCACTCTCAACTCTGTTACTTTGTTATTGTTTTGCTTGCATATTTTATTTTTATCTTGTTTGCATTTTATATCGAAAATCCAAAAAAATAGTATAGCTTTTATTTCTGTTGCTTGCATTATTTTTATTAAATGACTACTCCTGAGAATACTAAGTTGTGTGATTTTACTAGCACCAACAACAATGATTTTATTTGCACACCCATTGCTCCACCTGTTCCTGAAACAACTTTTTATGAGATTAAGCCTGCCTTGTTGAACCTTGTTATGAAAGAGCAATTTTCTGGTGTTAGTACTGACGATGCTGCTTCTCACCTCAACAATTTTGTTGAGCTATGTGAGATGCAAAAATATAATGATGTAGATGGTGATATTATTAAGTTGAAATTGTTACATTTCTCATTAAGAGGAAGAGCTAAGGAGTGGTTGCTATCTTTGCCTACAAATAGTATTAATTCTTGGGTTAAATACAAAGATGTTTTATTGGAAAATATTATCCTCCTGCTAAAATTATATCTTTGAGAAGTGATATTATGAAGTTTAGACAATTTGATACTGAGCATGTTGCCCAAGCTTGGGAAAGAATGAAATCTTTGGTTAAAAATTGTGCCACTCATGGACTGACTACTTGGATGATTATTCAAACCTTTTATGCATGACTAAATTTTTCTTCAAGGAACTGATTGGATTCAGTTGCTGGAGGCACTTTTATGTCTATGACCCTTGGGGCGGCTACAAAACTTCTGGACAATATGATGGTAAATTATTTGGAGTGGCATACCGATAGAGCTCCACAAGGTAAAAAGGTAAATTCTGTTGAGGAAACTTCTACTTTGAGTGATAAGATTGATGTTGTTATGTCTATGCTTGCAAATACATCTGGGCATGGGCAGCCCGGCCCGGACGGCCCGGCCCGAAAATCCCGGGCCGGGCCGGGTCGGGCTTGCACTTCGGGCCGGGCTCGGGCCTGAAATCTGAGCCCGAACGTCGGGCTGGGCCGGGCTCGGGCCTTCATTTTCGTGCATTTTAGCCTAGTCGGGCCGGGCTTCTCGGGCCGGGCCGGGCTTTTTGCTCGTTCGGGCCGGGTTCGGGCTTGAATTACAGGCCCGACGGTCGGGCCAGGCCGAGCTCGGGCCTGAATTTTTACCCGCGGGCTTTTTGAAGCCCGGCCCGAAACCCGGCCCGGCCCGAACTTTGCCCAGGTGTACTTGCAAATAGTAATGCTCCTATGGATCCAAACAATGTTCCTTTGGCCTCTTTGGTTGCTCAAGAAGAAAATGTAGATGTGAATTTTATTAAGAGCAACAATTTTAATAATAATGCCTATAGAAATAATTTTGGTAGCAATAATTATAGGCAGTATGGAAATGATTTTAGCTCAAAAATGCCTAGTGAAGATAAAATTACAAAGGTAGAAAATTCGACTAAGGGATTTATGCAAATGCAATTTGAACAACACAAGTTATTTACTCAATCCATGGGAGAGCAATCTTCTATGCTTAAAAATATTAGCCAGCAGCTTGAAAATTTAAATAGGGAGATTTCTGGTTTACAAGTCAAACTTTCAAGTGCTAAAACTCTCATTTAAAATTTGTCCGAGGCTCAAACTTCTTTAATAAATAGGATGGCAGCCAAACCTATGACTTTAGAAGAGAAAACTTTTGCTCAAGCAAATACTATTCAAGTTAGAATTGATGACAATATGAGGTTGTTAGCTGAATTGCATGCTAGGTGTGGGAAAGAGAAGATGAGATGGGTAGAGAAAATAATTTAGCCAAGGTTTACACAATCACCACCAATAGTAATACTGAACCTTTGAATGCTAGCAAACCTCCTCCTACTACTAGCAAAATCGAAAATGTAGGAAAAGTCCCCACTCCACATAGAAAAGTGTATAAACCCATTAAAACTGTTCCCGACAAGCGTGAAATTTTTAGAGGTGTGGGAGATAATTGTCCTTTTATTTTTGATAGCAATGATTTTGATTTTGAAAGTTGTACCATTACTGAAGTTATAAAGTTCTTGCAAAAGCTCGCTGAAACTCCCAATGCTAGCGAACAAACTGTTGCTCTTACAAAGCATATTGCTAGTGCTATTATGAAAATGAGGGAAGAGAAGTTGAAACATGAGGCTTCAATTCCTAAAAAGTTAGAAGATGGTTGGGAACCTATTATTAATATGAGAGTGGAAGAATTTGATTGTAATGCTTTATGTGATCTTGGTGCAATTATTTCGGTTATGCCTAAAAGAGTTTATTGTATGCTTGACTTGCCACCGTTAGAAAAATGTTATTTGGATGTTCTTCTTGTTGATGTTGCTGCAAAGAATCCTTTGGGGAGAGTTGTTAATGTTCTTATACAAGTGAATAGTAATCATGTCCCCGTTGATTTTATTGTTTTGGATATTGCATGCAATGCTTCATGCTCTATTATTTTGGGAATACTGTTTCTTAAAACTGCAGGTGGTATCATTGATATGAGAGATGGAATAATTCGTTATCAATTTCCACTCAAAAGAAGTATGAAACACTTCCCTAGAAAAAGAAAGAAGACACCTTATGACTCTATTTATAGGACAACTTATGGTGTTGATGAGCCACCTCTTGACAATACTTGATTTGCACCATTTCTGCGCTTAGCTCAAAGGCGTTAAAGAAAAGCGCTTATGGGAGATAACCCATGTTTATTTCTATTATTTTTGATTTGTTGAGTCTTGGAAGTTATTGCTACTGTAATAACCTCTCATTATCGTTTTTATTTCGTTTTTCTGCCAAGGGTAGCCTCTAATAGAAAGAAAGCAGTGTTTGGGGTATTTGCAATTCTGAAACGGATTCTATGCTGGTCACGAAAAAATTCTTAAAATCGTCAGAATGTTATTTTGAGTTGAAAAGTTTTGTGCTCATGCCCCAGTATGTTAGTTAACTTTCGTTAGTTTAGCATTTTTCGATTTGAGCAACAGAACTATTTTTATAATTTCGATCTCTTCCTGCTGATCTCTTTTGACAGATTTGTGCCATGTTTTGCATTTGCGTCTTATGCTTCGTAGTTTTGAGTTCTTTTGTGAAAAAAGAGCTTTGGGAAGAAGTAGCTACGGTATCATATGTTAAAATGAGTGTTTGATATGTGCCATTACTGAAGCCTTGCTGGTTTGATATATTTTTATTTGCGCTAATTTTGCTAATCAATTGTGCTGAGTTTTGTGTGAAGGAAGTTTTCAAGTGTAGGGAGAGAAGAATGATGCAATAAGATGAAGAATGGACAAGAACTTAAGCTTGGGGATGTCCTCTGGACCCCCCAAAAAATATCCAAGAAGTACAAGCATCAAAGCTTGGGGATGCCCAAGGCATCCCCTCTTCATCAACAAAAAGCACTAGGTCATTCTTCAACACCCTATATTTTTATTCCTTAATGTGATATGTGTTATCCTTGGAGCGTCTTTAATTTTTGATGTGTGTTTACTTTCAATAAATTTGGATCCCATCATTCATGTTTACTTTGGATTGAGACACGCTCCACCGCTTTGCATATTTACTTTGGAGTGAGACACGCTCCGCTATTTTGCATGTTTATTTTGGAGTGAGACACGCTCCACTGTTATGCATTTTTCGTTGGAGAGATACACGCTCCACTTTTACATTTATTTGAGTTTCAATAGCTCTCTGGGTATTTACTTTTTTCATATATGAGAGTTGTTTTGCTTCATTTGGTTGGCGTTGAAAGCATGAAAAAAAGTTTTATGTGTATGTGATGCAAATGGAAGTATTTTTAGACTGTGGCATAGTTATTTTTGCATATCTTGCTAGATGTTATTCTCATGATGAGCTTGTTAATTATGTTTTCATTATGATTAGTCTCAAATACTGAGTGTTTAGTGTGCCATTGAAGGTTTCCAGCATTGTTTTTAGCATACAATAGAAAAACATAATATTGTGGTATATATTCTCCTGCGAATGTTTTTATTTGGGTCGACTTGGCACATGTTTTGCAACATGTTATGACTACATTCCAGTCAATTTTTTTGTCTATGATCATTTAGTTTGCAACTTATGTATCACTTTATGTTTTGATTAATATATTTTATCGCTGTGCATGATTATGGCCATTATGCTCTCTTAGTTGGTCGCACCCGGTCTTTTTCTAGCCTCCATTTGTATGAGTATTTTATTCATGCATCCAACCACCAAAAACAAAATATGCCAAAGTGTCCACCGTATCTACCTATATGTGGTATTTCATTGCCATTCCATAGTAGTTTACTCGTGTGCTACCTTTAAAACATTCAAACAGTTCCTCATTTTGTGTCATTGTTCTTAGCTCATTAGGAAGTAAATTAAAATTATGGTTGTCGTCTTCCATACTAGTTAAGTAACTCAAAGACTCGCGAGCTTCATCTTGCTTGTCACATAAAAAAGTATATAAAAAAAGAGCCGGTTTGACCACAACTTCCAATAGGGGAATAAAATAGGAAAATTATAAGAAAAGGGCACTCCTCCATGGTTTGTGATTGCTTGGTCGGCACCCGAGGATTCGGTTAGCCATGGTATGTGTAAGCAAAGGTTGGGAGGAGTGTCACAATTTTATAAGTATTATAAATGTAAAGAGGCTTCGCCCAAATATTTCGGAACCGCTCTCAAACATTCTTAGTATGGAAGATGACAATAGCTTTTTTTACTACTCGTTGACATGAACAACCACCTCTCAAAAGTGCATTTTATACTCTTGTTGTTTCAATAAAAAGCTCTAGCACATGAGTGATCTTACTTGCCTCTCAAAGAGAGACCTTCTTTTTCTTTTATGTTGAGTGTCCACCTTCTAGTTTATGCACCACTTATGACAACATAGTTGTCATTCTTAGTTTTATGTGCATGGTCCCAAGATTTTATTGATTGATTCATAATTATGGTATTGCTTGTTCAAACTTTTTGTTTACTAGTCATCTTTATAATATTTTAAAGGTGTCCAAGCATTTATGTTTTGCTTCCACTTATGGGACAAGCTGAGTACCACTTTATTATGTATCTATGCTATGCTCTTGACAATCACTTTACTTTCCATGCACGTTATACATTTTCTTTTGGTTGATTACTATTCATGTTTTAGCATGGTTAGTAAGTTTCATTGTTTGATTATATCTATCATGCTTATGTTAGGATTCTATGATTCTAGCTATGTTTGCTTTTACACTTAAATAGGTCAAAGTAGTGTGGCAGCATATCACCTAAAAAATTATTTGTTTGTTATCACTTACCTACTTAAGGACGAGCAGGAGTTAAGCTTGGGGATGTTGATACGTCCCAAACGTATCTATAATTTTTGATGCTCCATGCTTGTTTTGTTACAATTCTTATATGTTTTATATGCACATTTCCACAGTTTTTAGCATTTTCTGGGACTAACCTATTAACGCAGTGCCGCAGTGTCAGTTCCTGTTTTCTGATGTTTTTGTGTTTCATAAAAATGGTACATGAAAGTTTCTCGAAATTGGACGAAACAAAAGCCTAGAGTCTTATTTTTCCGGGACGAAGACGGAGCCAGAAGGACAAGCGCAAGAGAACTGCCATGTGGCAGTACAAAGGGCAGGCGCGGCCCCACCTTTGGCCGCGCCTGGCCCATGTACTGGCGCTTCGTCGCCTCGTTTGCTCGGCCCTTCCGCCTATTTATTCCTCGTATCGGGAAAATCCCAGGGACCAGAGCCTCCATCCATGAAAAGTTCCGACGCCGCCGTCAACCGAAACCCTAGTTCGGGAGGGTTCTGCAGTCCATCCCGGCACCCTGCCGGAGAGGGAAATCACCGCCGGAGGCCTCTACATCGCCATGTCTTCATCCGAGGTGATGCGTGAGTAGTCCTCCACGGGACCATGGGTCCATAGCAGTAGCTAGATGGATGTCCTCTCCTTGTTGTGCTTCATCTATTTGTAATTGCTACATGTTGGTTTGATGTGGATCCGATTTATAAAGAGATTGCTTTGGTTGAGATTATGTATAATGTTATTATAATCTTGCATGCTCTCCGTTTCTAGTAGATGCTCTGGCCAAGTAGATGCTAGCGACTCCAAGAGGGAGTATTTATGCTCGGTAGTGGGTTCATGCCTCTAGTTAACCATGGGAAGTGACCTTGTTCTCTACGGTTGTAGATGTGCTGTTGCTACTAGGGAGAAAACATCGGTGTTGTATTCAATGGTAGTTTCATTGTTACTTTACACACACTTCTTAAAGCGATAGTCTGTTGCTTGCAACTTAATGTTGGAGGGTGTCGCGGATGCAATCCTGAAGATGGATTATTAGCGGATGCAATCCTTAAAATCAGAGACATCCAAAAAACTCGGCGCACTGTATATCTTATCATTTTTTGCCTTATTCGGTTATCGTTTTTGGTGCTTGCATTTCTGTGCATTTTTCTCTGAATTTTTAAACTTGTTTGTCTTTTCTATTTAACCATCTAATTTTCTCTGCCGATATAATTCAAAAACTTCACCACCAAACATCATTGATTCGTTATTTGTTTTGATAGCAAGGAAAAATAGTGAATTTGGGAGAATAACTGCAAGGGCAAAAATCAAAACAATCTTACATTGTCAGGTATGCGTTGCTCACATGGGAATTAGATTGAAGTTTCAAATAAGTACTATATTATCTGTATACATCACATGGAAGTACTTTATTTATTAAGCAACCACGCGCGTGCAGCCGTGGTGGATACATGAAAGTAGAGTAGCGAACGCCGCCACACCACACTACCACACAACCATGTTTTCATTCGAAGATGTCCGAGAAGCTGATGCTCACCTCGCCGACGCTGGGGTCAAGATTGAAGTCACGCCAGATGTGGGCGGACGCGCCGACCTCGTTGTCGCAGTCACGGCACTCATCCACCACCGTGGCAAGGATGTGAAGGTTGGAAGGGCCCTGGATATTGATCAGCCTGCCGCACCGTGCCCCGCCGTCGAACCACTCAGAGGACAGGGACACGATGAACTCTTCGTCGCTGTGATACTGGCCGTCGCACGCCGCCGGCCCGCCGCCCCCCTCACCTTGCTGGAAGCCGTTCAGCGTCATCACCGCCGGGACGTTGACGAGCAGCTTGGAAACAGCGCTCGACACCTGGAGACAGACAAGGATGCCGAAAAGTAGCGGGACAATGGTGGAGTTGGCCATGGTGATTAAGCTCCTGCTTGCCCTGTGTGTGTGGTTTCTTGTGGATGTTGGTGGAGGAGTTTATGTAGGCGCCGCTTCAGCCTCAAGACAAAGCCAGGGACGTACTTACGCATGACCATGCCGCCCTCGTGCTACTCGCCCAACCCTGCTGACAAGGCAAAGGAGTTTTAGCCGTTGGGGATTCTGGTCTTCTCTGTATATTTTTTCATGGTAATTTCATTGTGTTTACTGTGTATATTATACATTGTTTTTCCCAAAGAAACATATGAGTATTTTTATTTATCAAAGTCTTGCCGCTACCTTCCTTCACCGACGCCCAGTCTCGCCTCCTTCTCGCCGAGATCGATTTCAACAGCAAGGCCAAAAAGTCCGCCAGCCAGGCCATTGCCGTCCACAACTCCAGAAACTGTGGCAATTGCGGCTCCGGATCCTCTGGTGGCAACGGCGACCGTGGTGGCCAGAATCAGGGTTACCGAGGCGGGCACTATGGCGGCGGGCGCAATGGGGGCTACAACGGAGGCTACAATGGGGGCAACCACGACGACTAGTATTGGGGCTACCACGGTGGCTACAATGACGGCAACTGCGGTGGACGCGGCGGATGTGGCCGTGGCCAGCAACATTGGAGCCTTGCTCCGGTTTTTTTTTTTTAGATATGGGAGCATAGCCCCGGCCTCTGCATCAATCGATGCACACAGCAACATTGGAGCCTTGCTCCGGTGCTCCCCCCTAAACAATTTCTGTGTTGGGTCTCCGAAACCCATATCCAGTCCATACGTACCGTCTGTATTGATATGGTATGTGTACCTCGCGTAAGAATAAAAAAGAGGTCAGGTTGATCAGTTAACGATCTCATTCGTCTAAGTATAGTCCTACGTCGTACAAAAACGAGGTACAACACAACATCGGCCATACAGGCATGTACAAGATTGTATGGACGGTGGACCTACACTGAAATTATGATCGTGTCCCCACTTACGAATATGTATGAAAAGATCTCCACCGTTGTTGTGTTTAACGCACCCAAATTTTTTCCAGAGGAGGAGCACCGGAGCAGAAGTGAGCAACATTGACCGCTGGCAGCAACAACACCCTCAACATCAGTAGAACGTCTGGATGGGCTATCACGAGCCGTACGGCGCAGCACCTCCCATCCAGTGGCACCCTCCGTTGTTCCTCCCCCGAACGCCACGGCCCGGTTGTCAAGCCGGCAACAATTCGAGTTGTGCTCAGCCTCTCCACATCCCTCTATTGGCCAATGCATCAATTGGATGCAAAGAACACCATTTTACACAGTACTCTTGATCGATGAGGTGGTTTACTGCCAACAACTTTCTGGTTTTGAGGATTCTTCTTCCCCTCATTATGTTTGTCACCTTAACAAATCCTTTTATGGGCTTAAACAAGTTCCTCGCCAATGAGTTTCCATGAGCGTTTTAGGTGATATTCATCACTTCATGGGCATCAATGTTCACCGCAACACTTCTGGCCTTTTACTTTCCCAACAACAGTATGTCTTTGAGATTCTTGATAGAGAGCCAATATGCTTCATTGCAATGCCATCTAAACACTTATTGAAAACAAACAGAAACTATCCTCATCCGATGGTTCCCTTTTTGCAAACCCTTCGCCCTATCGTAGCATTGTCGGCGCCCTCAAGTACCTCACTCTCACCCGCCCCGACATTTCTTACGCCGTGCCGCAAGTGTGTCTTTTTATGCACTCAGCCCCGTGACACACATTACCAACTCATCAAACGCATCTTACGGTATATCATGGGTACATCTCATTTTGGTTTGCAGCTCTACAAAAATTCCTCCACTGATCTCATGGCCTATTTGGATGCTGATTGGGTGGGATGCCCCGACACACAGAAGTCTACTTCGGGTTTATGTGTTTTTCTTGGCTCCAATCTCGTTTTCTGGTCTGCCAAGCGCCAACACGATCTTCCTTGTTCGAGCGCTGAAGCGGAATACCAAGCTGTTGCCAATTGTGTTGCAGACTTTTGTTTTTTCGATAAAGAAAATATATTAATATCGAGAGGTACCAATTACACACAACCTCTGCAACAACTCAATACTCTAATGGCAGTACGGATGCACACAGAAAAAGGAAAAGGAAACTAAGAAATTGTGGAGTCTTGTTGGTTGAGACAACTCCTAGCCGAGCTTCATCACCGTCCTCGTCGAACCACAGCGCCATGTACCTATCCTCAAATACGGTACAACATCAACGCACCAAACATGAGGTCAAGGCGCTTCACGTAATCACGTTCAAAGTTCATCACAGTTCGCTGATGTATTTCCCAAGGGTCTGCCTAGTTCAGTCTATACGGACTTCAGGTCCAGTCTCAACATCTTGCCAAGCAATGTTCAGACTGACGGGGGTGTTGAATTGTATACTGTAACCGTTGTAGTGTAACGTTGTGTACCGGCCGATCCTAGTCCTTAGGAATATTTAGATCATGGCCTTGCATGCATCTGCACATGCCACTGCATGAGCCTCCACGATCGGTACCTCCTGGTTTATATATGTACTGTAAATCGGCATTGTAACATTCAGTGATTGAGCCATATACTTCAGTTCGGCGAACGCGCCGCGCCATCTCCAGGAGATGGCCGGGAGGGCTCCAGACTCCAGAGCCTAGCGGTGGATCGGTGAAGGGCAGGGAGCGCGTGGCGGAGAGATTGCCAGCGAACTCGTTATCAGGCGTTCCATGAGAAAATGTTGTTATGATCTTCAATAGATTCTCGTTACCGATTCATTATTTCAGTCTTTCAACGAAAAGTGAGTTTGCAAACTTACGGACTGCTTAGCCTACAAAAACTTTACGGACTGATGTGGCCTGAATTGGTTGGCTGAAATTTTGTGCCTACCTGAAAAATCGGACCACGATCCCCTTTCCCACTTTACATGCAGTGCCACGACCTGAATCCGTAAGCAAATTCCGTGGAAGTTGTCCGTACGTGTAGTGTTACTCGAATAACTGCAAGGAGAAAAGTACAGGCCAATCTTACATTGCGTTGGGGACAAGATTACAGTCATTTATTGACGCATTCACAAATAAAAGTACTCATTTAGTTACTTTATCCGCATACATCATGCATGTACGCATTTAGTTACTTTATTATTCAGCTAGCTACTCCGTGGTGCCGTGATGGAAAGTAGACGCCGGCAAACCATGTTTCATTCGACGACGTCCGAGAAGCTGATCTTGGCCTCGCCGACGCTGGGGTCAAGATTGAAGTTACGCCAGATCTGTGCGGACGCGCCCACCTCGTTGTCGCAGTCGCCACACTCGTCCACGACCTTGGCAGTGATGTGAAGGTTGGCAGAGTCCTGGATGCGGATCAGCTTGCCGCACCGTGCCCCGCCGTCGAACCACTCAGACGACAGGGACACGATGAACTCTTCGTCGCTGTGGTACTGGCCGTCGCACGCCGCCGGCCCGCTTCCCTCTCCTTCCTGGAAGCCGTTCACCGTCATCACCGCCGGCGTGTTGACGAGCAACGACTTCCCTGGAGAAATGTGGGGCCGGGAAACGGCGCACGACACCTGCAGTAAAACAAGGAGTACCGCGACCTTGGTGGAGTTGGCCATGGCAATTAAGCTTCTGCTTGCCCTGTGTGGTTTCTCGAGGCCGTTGGTGGAGGAGTATATGTAGGCGCGCGCTGCAGCCTCAAGACAAAGCGAGGGACGTACTTACGCATGACCATGCATCCCTAGTGTTACTCGCCCAACACTGCACACAAGGCAAAACTTTTGGTGATTCTCGTATTCTTGGTGACGTCTGCAAAATGTCATCAACTATTTTTCCTTTTTATAATCTTTAATGTTTTTGGTACTTTTTTCGTTGTTTTCTATTTGTGTTTACTGTCTATACTGTATTATATTGTTTTCCCCGAAAAGTGTTTTGGCTCTTGGGCACGAGTGCTCCTACTGTTTAAATAAAAGGAAAATTATATTTGTTTCAAAAAATCTAAAAATAAATCTGGACATAGTAACCTACAGGCGTGTAAATTCTTTATATTGTAGGCTACACGCCTTTACCTTCAGTGGCAGGGAGCGAAGTACGCCCTTCACTGGTAAAACTTTTGTATGTTGAAGTTTAACTATGTTTTCCATCGTTTATTTGATTGTTTAGCATTTTTATTTTAATTAACACACATATTTTAGTTGAATACTTCAAAAAAATGCTAAACAATAGTTGCCATATTTGTTCTTACACTTCTCACATTTATTTTTACCAAATAACTCAAAATGTTAAACAATGCAAGTACAAGATCACCGAATCAGTGAGCACGATGACGCAAATAAAACATATATTTTTTTATACAACACTAAGAAAACATATGAGTTGTCACATAACCCTATGCCTAAGTATGCATTCAAATTGGAACATAATACAGTATATTTTTCTTGACGCCAACACGAACTTGAAATGTTTTTTTCTTCTACTTCTCACATGTATTGTAGCAAAATATCCCATAAAATGTTGAACAATGCAAGTAGAAAATCACAAAAATTGCAATCATGATGACTCAACGAAAACCTATAAATAATTTTTATATACTAATAAAAATACTTACTGCATGTCATTTTACCAACTAATGGCCTGATGCGACTACTCAATGACACGTGCACACGCTGCACGCGCCACTGAGTTCTCACATTAACTCATCATTTGATGATAGTTAATAAGTTTTAATATTGTGATATTTCAAGCACCAGGCTCAAACTCATGTTTGTGGGAAGGAATCAACCCCATCCCACCACTAAGTGTGCGTTTAAACTGGAACAGAATACAAAATATTTGAGTTGGCGTGAGCGTGAGTTACGGCAGACCTGACCCTAAGATGGGTTTTAAAAACAACCGCCTCCAAAAAACAAATGTCGGAATCAGGCGCGATTATGGACTGCCTCCGTATAATGGGTAGACGGCCCGAAAATCTGCGCTTGCGAAACTAGTATTTTCGGAGGCGGACAATATTTTTGGCTCGTCGTGCACTGTGCTAGAGGCGGTTATTCATTTGAACCGGCTCAGGGATCCATTTTTTAGAGCCCGTAGTATATTTCCGGAGGCACTTAACATAAAAAAAAGAACCATCTGAGGTGCCATATTCTGCGATGGACCATTGTTTTGGGCTAAAACCGCCTACGCAGGGTCTTTGTAGTTATTCTACTGGTGTCTTCTTCCTTTCGCATATCTTTGGGGTTTCGGCCATCATCGACCAATGGTATGGAAAGCACAAACTTCTCCATCTGAAGTCAGATATACTAGTGTCTATGAGGAACTGTAAAAATCTAGGTGAGATATGATTATCCTTTAAGGAATCAGTCGGAGTTAAATGCATCTCTATCTCTATCTCTACTACTTATAAAGGCATCAAGTGCCGTGGGAAAATAGAATCTAAGCCGTCAATCTCCAATCATCACACGGTCCAGATTGATCTATTCTCCCCTCCCTAAATCACGTGCTCTTCCATATCGGACACATCATTACGCTGTGAGGAAACGGAATCCCTTCATCACAGCCAGAATCACTGCTTTGGACGGTTTCCTTCTCTTGTTTCGCCTCTTCCTATCCTCCGGAGATCTCAACCTCCTCGCTGGTTGTTGCCGCGGAAGTTACCGCCTCCACCTTCAATCACTGCCGCTCTACAGCCGTGCTCCCTTTGCCTCCCTATCACTACCCCGCCAACCCTGACGCCCGCCGGCGGGTCATGCGGCAGCGCTGCTCACCGGCGCGCCGCGCTTTAAGTTAAGGCACGTCGCGCTCCTTACGGGCATGCCGTGCTCCTCATCGGACCTCCTCACTACCCAGCAGACCATGTTCAATCAGATGCCGGCATGATCCACCGCCGCCGCCCTCTCTTCGCGCGGAGGCATCAGCCCGGATGCCGCCATTGTCCCACTCGCCGATATCGCTACTCTCGCCCCTACAGCCATTGCGTCCCGGAGCTAAGTTTGCCTGCATGAGCAAGGTTATCCCTTCTGTTCTTTTTTCCTGTGTCTTTGATGTTCAGATGTATTGTGTGGTCTGTGCGTAAACTACAAATGAATGTGGAGATATAGATAATTGCATGCCATGCTACTTTGATCTAATTTCCTCATTATATGACGCCGGAAAATATGCATCCCTTCAGTCTGCATGGTTGGCTTAAGTATCATGTATTGTATTTTCGCCACACAGGTTACTGCATATTCAGACTCATCCCACTGAACTGGAGATATGGCAAGATCCTTTTATGGTCAGTTGAAGAAAGTTTCTGCTGAATATGAGCTTGCAATTTTCGTTTTAAAAATAGAACGAACCAATTTTCTGACTGTTGATTGAGTTTTTACACACAAAAAACATTGTATTTACTTGACCTCATACAAATAGAAAGGTTTTTCTTTTATCTTGGTTCAGCGGCATAATTCCATCAGGTTGAGGATTCATCATTTGCACATCCTTTTGGTTGAATTGTCAATAGAGTAAATGGTTCATATCGTCTTTTCAGTATTTTTTTCTTGGATAAGCTATTTAGTACTTTGATTTGCATAAAATAATTTACACGTAAGTTACCTCAGCCAAGCTCATAATATATGGAAAGTAGCCTTTGGTTATGAGAAAGTGTTGAAGCAAATTTGTTCTTTGAAGCTTAAGTCTGCTATATTTTCGAGAATCATGTTAGCAACACAAGGAACAATGAACACAATGATTATTCATGCAATCTGGTAAATACGTATTCTGTGTGTTTATTATGTGCCAAAGAAATAATTTTTTTTTTCAATCGATCGCCATCCACCTTTTCTGTTAGGGCCTTAAGAAGACAGTATCAGAAGTATAAATTACAGTTTACACTCCATTTTGTCATCTTTCAATCTTACCATTTCTCAATCACCACGCAGATTCAACTACGAAAGTCCACTTCAGATATTTATCATGTAGTTATTGGATCAATAATTTGATGTTAAGAAGATATTTCATAGAAGTCTGCATTGTTCTGTTGTGATTTCAGATTGTGATGCTAATTTATTAGGGATCTTAGTTTCACAGTTTGTAGAGCACATGTGTCACTGTACTAATGAGCGGGTGAGCATTGATATCTGATTCTCATTTGTTCTTACTATTATGACTCGGTGTGGAATATGGGGCTTCCTTACATGCCCTCTTCGGCCCAAGTGATTGGGATTAACATGAATAATGAATAATTGCAGTATGGCAATTGGCTAAACATCTGGAGCAGTTTTGCATTAGCAATTCTGGTAGAGCCTTCTTGCTTCTTGAATGAAAATAATCTGAGGTGAAAAGAAGAGTGCACACCCCAAGTATAGAGCTATTGATGGTTCCCTGTATTATTCTTTCATCATCTGTCTGACAGCATACAAGGTTAGTATGTATTATGTTGTACAAAGGTGAAAGATCTTCAATATGAAATCATCATACTATTGGACTTAAAATGCACGAGGTTAATTTTTTATATGTTTCCTTCTATCAGATATGCAACTCTTGCAGGATGAGAACTCAAGCAGGTTTGTAATAAAGAAGTTGTTACGCGGGCTAATGTAATTTTACTGTAATACTATGTGAATTCTTATTTTATTTATAGTAGAGATATATGTCTTTGACTAAGGCGTTTTGGAAATTGTGGAGACCACAATGTAAGAAAATAGTTAATGCGCAGAATATTTTGTAATTACTAGACGAGATACAATTGCGCAAAACTGTGCAATAGAACAAGTTCTTGTTTGTTGCACTTAAAGGGTTATGTCCTTATTTGTTCGGAGGAAGTGGCGAGCTCGGTTGGATGAAGTATTGGTGCTAATGTGGAGAATGGATCGTATGGTAGTTCTTCTTTGTCATATAGGTGAAGATCCTTGATCCGTGCATATGGAACTATAGAAGATTGCAAGAGAGATTTTTGTTTTTTCATCTTCTTTTTATGTTATTTGCTCTGAATATTCAGAAAAAAAGATTATGTGTTTGAATGAGATTGTATGGTGATTGATTTGACTCCAAATAAATAACAAAGTATCTCCTAAAGACATGTGCACGTGCATGATTCATTTAGACTCCTTATGTATTTTGATTGCTGGTGTATGTGATGCATGAAAGGAAGCTTGATTTTATTGAGGAAATATGGGCATCTTTTGGAGGCCCAAATTTACCATTTTTGACTAAAATAAGATAGAGACAAATAAAAATTGCACAAAACACAATTCACATAAGAAGATAGGATTCAAAAGACACATGTTGTATTGTGAAGACGTGCACGTGCATGCTAACTAGTTAAAGAAAGGGTGTATATGCAGGGTCATGGAGAGGAACTCGACGTGACTTGGATAAACTTGGACTAGCCTCAAGCAATGGAAGTGTGAAAAGAGCAACAAGTATGATGACATTTTCTGGGAAAAGTAAGGCACATCTCCATAGTGTATGAAAAGTGGCTTGTCACTCCGACCTAGGAAGATCCTCTATAACTCGTGAAGGCTGGTGGCATAGATTTTAAAAATAAAACTTGACTTATGAAAAAATGATTAGAAAAACTTGCAGTCGAACGATCATTAGTAATGCCTATAGTTCGTGCATAAAACACATCTCCTACTAACCTTGAGTACGCTCATACTCAGCATTACCTTCTTAAACCCTTTATTAAATACTGATACCATGGAAGGAGAGGCTTAGGCGGAACCTGATGGAGAAGAAGTCTACTACGAAGCCCTAAATCTTTTCGGAGGCATCAAAGGCCTCAACTACGAAATAGACTATGACATCGGAGCGAATGAAGTGGAACCATACCAGTAGACCGTCTGGAGTAGTTTGTTTTTGAGTGAAATAGACCTTTATATTATCAGGTTGTTGATATTCGCATGAGCATCCTGTGATCAGGGACGAAGCCAGGATTTGTACTTAAGGGGGACCGAGTTAGTGCTATGATGTGTATAAGGGGGGCGAAGCTAGCTAAACACCATAGATGAGAAGAAACCAAGGCTAATTTCCTGAAGAAACTCAGCATCATAGGAGGGGGGGGGGGGGGGCGTAGCCCCTACGCATCCCCCTTGTCTCTATCCCTGCCTGTGATACAAGCTAGAATTAATGGTACTTAGTCAAGCAACCTAGAACTTCACTAAATAACTTGTACAAGTTATGGGTCGTCTGTGAATTCTTCATGTAACGAGGAGGGTTTTGAAGTCTTTGTACACTTTTGGTGTGTAACATTAAGTCTGTAATGCTATGTATCTAATATTTGGATCAACCATGATTTCGTTATACTACCCTGCGGCATGTAATATTTTGTAAACCGGTGTTTAATATGTGTTATATCAATAAAAATTGCCCCCTACATCATGCAATTGTAAGAGTAATATTGATCTAAAACTACATGAGTATTAATCTAGGTATGCCAGAGGAAAAGCTTACCACAATATGTATTCATTGTCTAACTTTGGTAGTGTTTTTAATCTGTAGCATTTTATACACATATTCTAATTAGTTTGATATTTGTATTTGACGGCTCTTAGTGAGTTTTGTCCCTGGCCCCCGAAATGTTATGGGGCCAGAGGAAGAGGACCCAGCGAAGGAGGCGTTGGCGGAGTGGAGGGCGATGGTTGTTGATGACACCGATGAGTCGATGAAGACAAGCTAGAAGACGCGACCACCGACAAGAAGCGTTGTTGTTCGAGCAACACGGATGGCTCGAGGAACAACTAGTACTAGCCAGTGGAAATTTAGTTCAATAGTTGCATCAAAACATATCTTTTCTGATGGAAAATGTTGTAATATATTGCTCGGGATCTCTTTTGCGAATTAATATTCTACTTCAAAGCGCCCAACAAAACATGTCAGAAATTCAAGATTTCTTGCATGGACCATTAATTTGAATAGGGTATAGTCTATGCAGAAATCTTAAATAGCCCCACGTGGCCTTTTCAAATGTGGTGTGAACCTTTTGGCGTGTAAGCACCTCGAACCATGTTCTGAAAATATATGGACCTTTTATTCGATACTATGCATATACCAGCTTTTAGCATTAAGATTGATTAATGTGAATTAAAATAGTGTTCATAAATCTAGAATCATCATTTACCGATTTTTGTAACTTATCCGGACCATCCGGCTAATAACGGAATCCCATCACTACCAGTCGTTCGGTTTTATGCCCGGGTCCCGGCTATGATATTTAGTTCATAAAACGGCTTTTGTAGTCATATATTTAGTTCAGTTTTTTTGTTAAGCACTGAGAATGAGTATGGTGAACTAAAAACATTTTCGGTGTACAAATCATGATTTACACTTTTATAAATCTGTAAAATAGAAAATAACTCAAAAATACCTTAAACTTGTCAAAAGAATAAATACTGCGTGGATAGATATTTTGGGTATAACCATAGCACAAATATTACAAGCCAATACAGAAATCCAAAATGGCACTAGCTTCACAAACGATTCTATGTTTGGGAGAATAACTCTTACTGGATAGGAGAGGAATACAGACCAATCTTACAATGTCAGGTCGGTATGCATTTCTCACAGGGGACTGGATTACACGTGCTTGCTTTTATTGATACATTCAGATAAGTAGATAATCCGCATGCCTTATGCATGCATACGGGAAAGCTGTAGCGACGCTGCCACACCACACCATGTTTCAGTTGAAGTCTGAGAACCTGATGCTCACCTCGCCGAGGCTGGGGTCAAGCCGGAAGTTGCGCCAGATGTGTGCGGACGCGCCCACCTCGTTGTCACAGTCGCGGCACTCGTCCACGACCATGGCTACAATGCCCATGTTGGAGGAGTCTTCGATGCGGATCTGCTTGCCGCACCGTGCCCCGCCGTCGAACCACTCAGAGGACAGGGACACGATGAAGTCTTCGTCGCTGTGGTACTGGCCGTCGCACGCCGCCGGCCCGCCGCCCCCCTCACCTTGCTGGAAGCCGTTCAGCGTCATCACCGCCGGGGTGTTGACGAGCAACGACTTCCCTGGAGAAATGTGGGGCCGGGAAACGGCGCACAAAACCTGCAGAAAAACAAGGATTATGCCCAAACCTAGGGCGACCTTGGTGGTGTTGGCCATGGTGATTGAGCTTCTACTTGCCCTGTGTGTGTGGTTTCTCAAGGATATCGGTGGATGAGTTTATGTAGACGCGCGCTGCATCCTCAAGACAAAGCGAGCCCTTGTGTTACACGCCGATGCAAGCCTGCAGACAAGGCAAAGCAGTTTTACTCGTTGGTGACTCTCGTCTCCTCGACATCATCAGCAAAATGTCATCGACTAACTTTCCCTTTTTATAACTCTGTAGTTTTTCTGGAATTCTTTATTTTTTCATGTTAATTTAATTGTGTTTACTCCTATATATTATATGGATTATTTTTTCCCAAGAACTTTTATTTTCATTTATCACTAGCACTGAGCATGTGGTTGACGGCACCAGATAAAATGGAACGAACATCCTTTCATATGATTAAATTCATACATCAATCTAATGCAAATGGTATCGAGTCTTTCATTTATCTATCTTTTGTACTGTGCAATAGTGAAGAATACAAAACATCAATTTCATGTAATAGGGGCATTTGGTTTCCGGAACAATTTCAGCGATCATGACCACCGATACATTGTTTCATCGCAAAAACTCTTTTTTTCATGTTTCTGCCCATTTTCGTGGATCAGCGCACAATTTTCGGATTCCTAAGACAATTTCTAGCGATCGTGACAAGCGATACATGGTTTGAATTCAGGCTGTGACTGGGGCGGGTTCGTGCGGGTGAAACGGGGTGGTTTTTCATTTGGATGTCATTTGGGTGGGTTGAAACGGATTCAGCTATTGATTGGGTTGGAGCGGTGCGGGTCAATTGATTTCACGGTGCGGTGCGGCGCGGTGAGGTTCCAAACCACATTGGGTGGAAACGGTTCTAACCCGTGGGCTGAACCCGCACGAACAGAGCACCTCAGCCCGCACGGCGTCGGTAGCGAATCCCCTTCTCCTAATCCATAGCCGCCGCCCCTCTAGCCTAGGTTCCCCGTTCGTGTGCTCCGGCCCTGACTAGCTGAATCGCCTAGGGAGCGGATGGCGAGACAGTGTCGATGCGCTGACTATTTGGACATGGGGGTGGCCGGAGTCAACGGCGAGAATGGCGGCCGGAAGCGACGAGGTCGGAGCCATTGATTACGAGGAGCTCGCGTCGATTCCTCGCGCAGGTAGGGAGAGAGGGACCCGGCGGAGAAGATGGTGGGCTCAGGCGGACGTGGGGAGGAGCCATCGTCCATGGGGAAGGTGTCGCCAGCGTGCCATCAAACGAACTAGAGCTCTGTACGCATGTGTTTAAGGTTGAAGACAAAACTTACAAGGATGGCCCACTTGTCATAGAACCCGTGGTTTCTACTTTGGTTGTTAATTGGTTTTAAACCACAGCAATCTGTGCGGGGCGGGGCGGTTTGGGGACAAATAACTTGTGAGCTGGTGCGGGTTGGATGCTTGAGAGTAGTTAGTGTGGTTTGGCTTGGTGTGCGGGTGAGAAAAATTTCGTGGTGATCTGGTGCGGGTTTGGTGTGGTTTACGACCCATTCTCAGGCTTAGTTTGAATGGTGTCGCAAAAACTCGTGTTTTTCATGTTTTTTGCCTCCATTTTCATGGGTTGTTCACAGTTTTATGTCCGCGGGACAATTTCCAGCGACTGTGGCCACCGATACATTGTTAACAGCGGTCGCCAAAACTTGTTTTTTTCATGTTTTCTGCCTATTTTCGTAGGCTATAGCACACAGTTTTTGGTTCCTGGTTCCTGGGACAATTTCTAGTGATTATCACAACCAATACATGGTTTGACTGGCGTCGCGAAAACTCGTGTTTTTCATGTTTTCTGCCACCATTTTCTTCGCCTATAGCTCACGGTTTTTATTTCTCGGGAAAATTTCTAGCGACGGTGACCACCGATACATGCTTAGATGGGTGTCGTCAAAACTCGCCTTTTCATGTTTTTTGCCATTTTTCGTGGGCTATAGAACACAATTTTCGGTTGCCGCTATAATTTCTAGCAATTGTGATTCAAGTGGCGTCACCAAACCTCTTATTTTTCATCTTTTCTGCCCATTTTCATGGGCTCTAGGTCACATTTTTGGTTTCTGAGACGATTTATAGCGACCGTGACCATCGATACATGGTTTGAGAAGCTTCGCCAAAACACGGGTTGTTCTTTTTTTCTGTATTTTTGTGGGCTATAGTGACATGGGCATACCCTTCGGGTACCCATTATTAGTATACCTAGCTCGGCCAATATGGAGGAGACCTAATATGGAGAAGGCCCAACAAGGCAACCCGAAGAAGTAGTCGACTAGGACTCTTGTAAAACCCTAGGCCGATTGCATATATAAAGCTAGCCGGGGCACCCGAAATAAGGGGAGAACACATAGACAGTAATATAGACAACATAGCTCCGCTACGGCGCACCCCGTAAACACATCTATGATCATATACTCGGATTGCTAGCAGCACGTAGGGATCCTCCACCGAGGGGACCCGAAGCTGGGTACGTCGTGTGCCTAATCTCGTCCCCGGAATCTCCATCGTCGCTCTTCCCGAAAACCCTAGTCTACAATATGTAGGCATTGACGAGGTGTTCCATCGTCAATTGGCGCCGTCTGTGGGAACTGCGACGATTGGATTTTGTGATCCGGGCGGGATCTTTCAACAGTGATATCGCTACATCGCATCTGGTCTCCAACTCGTCATCAACGGTTTCTTGCGACGATCAGTTTTGGCTTCGTCGTGTCCAACTCTGATTTTCGTCTGGGTTTGAGTACGCGGGCAACGATGAGTTCCGTCTGGTTTTCGCTTCCACTTGGAATCCAGTCCCGCGAAAAAGAAAAAAAAAAAAGGTAGAGAGTTGCTCGTGAAACGGATCAAGTACCAACAAGAAAACATAGAGCGGTCACATCAAGCAGCATAGATTTGATCGGTGCGATTGGTCCTAAGGAAAGAAGTCTCTACATGGATGAATCCTGGGAAACTCCCGTGAACGTGGTCCTAGATGGCTGGTTTTCCTATTTAATCTAATCATCTCCTTTTAATTATTTCATGCATTAATTATTGTACTACTACGATCTAACCCTTCACATGCGTTGATGGTTATTTTGTATGGCATGTCCCTTTGGAGCTAAGAAGAAATATGAGATCTCGGTGGATGCAGATGTAACCTTGCAGTGTCCCCAACTAGACATCTTCGCTTCACTCGGGAGCTCATTGAGAACAAGCAAGTGCGTGGGTGCTTGGCCTATGCCAGAGCCCTCCACGATACACACTCCGCGTGCTACTGTTGGCCAAATTTTGCCTCATCGCTTCCTCGCCTGACGCGCTATGGTTGGATGGAGTTGAGCAGGACCGTAGGTGCTCTACCCTCCATACGCTGCTCATGGGCCATAGCTCTTGCAATTGTGGGGGTACGTTTGTTGCTTGGTACACCCGTGATTCCTTCATCATTGCGAAGAAACGTATCGAGCCCCGAGCCGCTTTCCTCTCTCTCCCGATGTACATGGCCTCCAAGACACGCCACCCTCTTCCACTCTCCTCCAGATCTTCCTCTCGTCGGGGCGGCTCCCGGACCTCCGCCGCCACCGCAGCCGCGCTGGCTCATCTCACCGGCGTCCTCCACCAGCACGACGTCATCCCAGCAACACCACCCGCCTCTGTGACAAGAACCACTGACGGGCGAGGCGAAGAGTTCGCATACGGGGCATGACGAGGCGGCGACGGCGGCGCGGTGAGATTTGTGAGTCAACTTAGTGGCGAGGAGAGAATGATCCCATGCCCGCGCCCCTCCTCGGCAGGGCTGGATCGAGGGTCTGATCGCCTTACATCGCCGGTGAGTTCCCCATATCGGTAATCTCTCTGCCCAGATTGAAACCTGCCACCATCACCCAGCATCTTCTCCATCCAGTTATGCCGCAACTAACCTCGTCCAGAGAGATCAAGCCAAACAGAAACATTCTTGACGACGATGCATCAGGGGCATCTACAGGTAGCAGGCCAGATGTGTCTCCCTTCCCCAACATCTCTATATGTCTCCTTTTTTCTTCTTCTCCCTTTCTTCCCCAGTGAAGCCACTTCTTCTGCAGAGGCAACAAACCGTGGACGATTTGGGGCTCCTTCGGCATGAAGCAGCAAGCCATGTCGAATTGAGATGGAGTTGGGAAAGGAGTGGTCTGCATCCAGGTGAATTAACAATGTGATTACTCGTACTGCAAAATACAGTTGCTTGTAATGAAAATATCATACTCCGTATCTTATTTTATGCCGAACAATGCCAGTGACGAACTGACGACAACTTAAAATTATGTACCATCTCTCTGCTGTATTACACACCTCAGAAGACTGGTCACTTCTTTCGATTGCCAGGAATGCATCTGCGAGTGGAGCTCCAAACGGCGTGTTGGTGAATGGCAATGTCAAGAAACACAACTCTACGGAACATTGTGATTTAGGCTTGCAAGAGAGATATTCTGATGCTATTCCAGCAAGATTGTTTAGTGACAGTAAGTTTTCTTTCAGTTCTTATCATTAGATGGATTTGATTCTTCCAAAGAGAGGTTTATTGTGTTTTACAGTCTAAAGAATGAAATCTATACTTGAATAATCAACTTATTTATGAAGATTTCAGTCTGTGATTTGAACTGTGTTCTAGAACCAGTTCCGTTGATCATGGTTGTATTTCATAGTTTCAATACGCGAGCCAAAAATGCCAGTATCTTGTAGGCTTAAACATGACGAGAAAAAACATTCTGGACTCATTATTAGGATTTCGGGCATACTGGTGCTCACAGAAAGAATTTTCTTTGCAAGTTACATATGCAATAACACTGTGTTGAGCTTACTTTCTTGTTTGGACTTCTTCGATTCTCTGAATATTTTGGTGAATCCAACATTTCGTTCAGAACTATGGCATCTTCTATCTTTTTTCTTATCTCAACAAATCATCATATGCTAATCCTACCATGTTTTTTGATATTCTCATATTCAGGTTGCACGTATATATGACTTCTTCTCCAGGTGATACCAAATTACGCGAATGCGTTGGGATATGCATCGAGCTTGTTTCCTGGTGGTACAAGTTTCCTGATATTGATTGAATTGGCTCGCAATACTTGGCCTAGAAGTAAGATTGCTCCAAGATTTAGTTGCACTTGTACTCATGGATTCAGTTTTCTTGTGCTTTTTGGAGATTAAAGTGCACCTTCCTGCTGTCAGATTGCCACTAGGTGGATACACGATCCTAATATATATTTTGATATTTTTTTATCATCACTCGAAAGTGTCTGGGTTTGATGCTGGTTTGAACCTTAAATGTAGCAGTTGTATGACACTATCTCATTTCAGAATCATTGAAGTACAAAAGCAGAGTAGATCTTCCTCTCCAAGGGCTCCATTCTATGGGCCAATACAAGGTGAGCTAGCTAGCTTCTTTAACCTGTACTGTTTAAATTAAATATCCTTAATTTCAGGTATTATTAATTGCATTTTGCATGCATAATGTTATCCTCACTTGTGTCCTGGTCCGGGATTGGAGGCCCCCTTGTTGATTATGATGGCAACTTTGTTGGGATGAACCATTTCCACATAAAGCCCAGCAAGCTGCAGTTGCACTGTAGTTGATTAAGGTTATACGAGTGCCGTCAATACATATATATGCTACACCGTGAACTTACATTTAAGAAGACCCATGGAGAAATTGTTTAATAAATTTCGCTGACGTGAAATATCTATAACTTTTTGGCTCCCTTGTTATATACTTCCCTTTGTTCAATAGCTTTATTTTGTTGCTTTGTCCATGATATCTCATCTTTTGTGGATTTACCAGCCAGTTTTCTACACTGTGTTGTATGGTTGATGATGCTACAAGAGCAAGAATCCGATATGAGATGGAAGAACCATGTTTTCACATGATAGTGATGTGAGGTGAGCAAAACTATTTCACAGGACACTACTTCAGCCCTAGACTCAAGAGGCGCTGCTGACAGCCGTTGAACTCAAAGGAAGAGAGTAAAAGGAGACAGGGTGGTTATATTCATTTCGACTTGCATAAATTGTTGCACTTGTATAGTTCAAGAACTATATCAAGCACTTTTAACTTGCGTATCATGCCAGACCAGTGTATCATTAATTCTCTCAAGGAGACATTTTACAAGGTTTTGCTTCAGAAATGAACCAAAGCGCTACCTCACTTGGTTCAAAATCAATAGAACCTCTTGCTTGAAAAATGAATCTGGAGTGTTCTCACTTGCTTCAGATGTGGTGTTTGATTTGAAGGCAAATCAAGGTTGCAGTAAAATTTATTTCCATATTAATGTGTAGTAGGAAACCAGGAGTGCTTTCACTGTTATTGGTAAGTTGTTCTACCAATGTCTGGATTATAAGAGCGAGGTATGCTACATATCTTAATCTGAATTGTGGCCTTCCTCAGTAACTCAATTCATCGATGGTAAAAAGTCCATATAATTATATATACACGCTATAATTTAGCCTATCCTCTTTATATGTTTCTAACTACATGCAAATAATGCAAATTCGTGAATTATTACTAGGGAAATATTTTGTTCCCATCCGTGGGAGTATTATATGGAAACTCGACCTGTCAGTGAAAGAAATTTGCCTGCCTTCCTGTCATATTTACATTTACCTTGTTATTTCAAAACTGCAGAATGCTATCTTGTCCCGTGTATATAAAATGAATGTTTTATTGTTTTATTGATACTACTATCTTGTCATCTTTCAGACAAGAAGGCTCCCATAGTGGTTGAAATTTCCTACAGATTAATGCTCATCTCATGCTAGCTAGACTGAATATTGTCGCAGAGTGTACCGTGTAACAAGATCAGTGGGGCTCTACCTTTCAGCACTTAAGAACTGCCCCTGGAATGTCCGCCTATCCGTGTGTTTTTGCAGTTGATTCCACAAATGAAGGGATAGCAGAAGACACCATTGATATGGAGGCTATTAGGCTCACACTGGTATTACCATTGCCAACAGTGGTGTGTAAAATAACTCTTATGTTTAGCTTATCTATTCAATGGAAAATGGAAAATTGGCTCAAATCAATAGATTGGGGCAAAGCTCTTTTGCCCTCGTTTCAAAAAATAAGTTTTTTGGAACTGTAAGTCTGTAACCCCTAAACACTTTGCCATGGTATGTATGTTGTCACAGGAGATTGAATTACAACAAACTTAACTTTTAAATGAAATAACAAGTACAATACATAGGCATCACGACGTCAGATAGGATATCGATCAAAATAGAAATAATGAGAGATTCGGGACACTGCCACGCCAACATTGAGGGTGTGCAGAAGAGGTTGACAGCGTGTGGAAGAGGTTGATGTCGGTTGTGTGCCATCCACGAACAAGATGTGTACAACAGTCCACCCAACATTGTCACGCGGCCGAACGCGCTGTGAAAACAGAAGGAGAGAGATGAACATCTTATATCAGATCACCCTTCACCTACCACAGAGCAACCTCCCACTTGCTCAACCTCCCACTTGCTCAGGCGCTCCCCGCGTCGCCAGCCGAACCAAACCTAGATCGGCTTATCAGAACCTTGTAGCGGCGAAGCGGTACACCGACCGAGCATAGAATGGTAGGAGTAGAGAATTTGGATAACATCGCGTGATAACATTTAATACGTGATTGGACTGCACAAGACCAGCGAGGAGGCGCCCCATGGGGCGCCCCAACCACTAGTCCTTTCAAAGCGCTAGTGCAAATTGGCCATCGCGGACCCGACGCTACCACGCACCGCCGCAACAGTTCGTCGCCTTGCTCGGGGACTAGGCATCATGAATTCTCCATCCGACGGAATAAAGCCATCGACTTCATCAGCGACGACCATCCGATACAACAATCAGGTGCTATATTTCTAGTTAATTAGTGATCGCAAAATTGATTGGGCCAAAATTTTTTTTCGTCTTGTGCTATTATTTGCGCACAGATTTTCGTGCTCCAATACAACTTTAGATCAGAACAAGCTCCGAGTACTCCGCCACGTACAGTCGCATTCTCGGGGGTTCGTCCGCCGTAAACCCGACGAAGCGGCGCTCGGGGGCTGGCCCGTTGTGAACTCGACGATTCTCTCCTCCATGTCGATTACTTCCACCATGTTGAATATTTTCCATTAAACGTCGCACATTGGTTGTGTCCGCTTCGTCGACTCCGTCCGTCGAATGACCTACTACCACGTCGGCTCCGCCGCACCCGATAAAAAGTTAAGTGTTCCTCTTCCAAGACTTAATTATTATTTACTTTCGCCACACCCGACACTCGGGGGCTGTGCCATTACTTCGTTACCGCAAATATACTCGGTTACTTCGTGGATTTCTTTTCTTCGGCTTAGTGGAATTATCTTCTTCGGCTCAGTGGAATTATTTTCTTCGGTTTAGTGGATTTATATTCTTCGGCTACGGGGATTTATTTTCTTCGATTTACTGGATTGTTTCTCTTCGGTTTATTATTGGTTCACTCTTATTCAATATTACCCGATGTGTTTCCGGGTCAATGGATTCATCTTCTATGGTTATTACTGGAACTATTTTCTTCGGCAATGGATTCATCCTCTATGATATCAGCGGATTCATCTTCTATGGTTATTACGGGATTCTTCGGGTCAATGGATTCATCCTCTATGATATTGGCGAATTCATCTTCAATATATGCTTCATATTTAATGGCATAATCTTCAATGTGGAATCATCTCAAATACTTTATCTTGGATTCATATGGATTCATATTTGTCAATGGATTCATCTTAAATGGCTTCTCCTTATATGATGCCGCGACTCCGTCAACTTCTTCCGACATCACGGATAACACTCGGGGGCTCGACCATGACTTCGCCTCAGGTCGCAATTGCGACATAGCACCTAAGCAACAATCATGATATCACCTCATTAGTGCTCGGGGGCTCGGCTATTTCTCCATCAATAATTTGGCGGCATCTATTTTCATTATTTTTATGGTTTCTACTTTGGCTCGACTTTTTCGCTGCACTCGAAGACTTCATCAACTCAGATGCACAACCTACTTCCGTCGACTCCGCCATATCCAATAAGCTAAGTGTTCTTTTTTACGCAAAGTTGATTATCATTTACTTTCGCCGAACCCGACGCTAGGGGGCTGCGCGACATATATTCACTTTACATATCATCGAATCCGAGCATCTGACACCGCATGCGAAAAAGAGAGTCAAGGAAAAGATAGAAAAAGTTTGTTTATTTGTGCAGGAGAAAGCAAAATTTAAAGTATATAAGAGAGAACCCGACGAAATTGTCTACGGGGAGAACCCGACGAAATTGTCCTCAAGGACAGGTCCCGATGAAATTGTCCTCAAGGAGGACCCGAAGAATGATCTTCAAGGAGGACCCGAAGAATTATCCTCAAAGAGGACCCGTAGAAATTTTCCTGAAGGAGGAACTCGACGAAATTATCATCAAGGAGGAACCAAAAAAAAAAGGAAAGAGAAGAGGATAGACAAATCTTCGGGTCCATTGACTCGTCATTTGTTCCGAGCAAGAGTATCGGCGATGTGCCTGTCGACAATATAGAAGAACCCAATATATTCGGCTATCTCATCACGCCCGAGAAAAATATAGAAGAACCCGCAAAATGGGTCATTGCATCAGCCGAACAAGGCACTCGACAATATATTCTCAGAACGCCAAAGTTGCGATCAATTTCTGAATGCCGCAAATTTGCGAAGGTAAGACCCCGGATCCGTTCGCCGGGCGTGGCATCGCCGAAGACCGCGCTCTGCTACTTTTATCCGTATCAACGGATACGAAGAAAAATCCTAACGGACGCGTTAGGTACCCGATAAATATGACTCGGGACTCGACGGAATGGTAAGACCTTAAGCGGCACTCGTCGGAGTTAACACCAGTATCCCGAGATCATGTCCAGGGACGTGATCTTGAAGTAGGTTTTTGCGGATTGCCACTAGAGCAGTTAACTAGTACCTGATCCGTCAGATGAACTAGCCCCAATTACCATTATCCCTGTACAATATAGATATGGATGTCAAATAAAAATAGCAAAGACCTGGAGTCGATAAAAAAGAGGGGCTGTGCCAAGTTGATTATTGAGTAGTACAACTCGAGCCTATGCCTAGGTGCAAGCACTTGCTCATAGGCTCGGGGCTACTCTTATCGAGAGTATTGTTCATCCTCCCGATAAGATACAAGAAAGAGGAAAAATTGTGGTGTCGATTAAAAGCAAGTTGAGCCTACACCCAAGTGCAAACACTTGGCTGTAGCCTCGGGGCTACTCCCATCGGGAGCGCTGGTCGCTCACCCGATAGAAAATAACTTCGACGAGCATCTATGACAATCAAGGTTTGCAGACTCAACTCGATTCTACGACTCGAGTGGAGCCTACTCCCATCGGGAGCACATGGATTTCATCGAGTCCTCCAGAAATATAGTTAAGTTCTTCATCGAGTAGTACAACTTGAGTCTATGCCCAAGTGCAAGCACTTGCCCATAGACTCGGGGCTACTCCCATCGGGAGCGCTGCCGCGCACCCGATAATTTCAAGAATCGTCGACATCATCTACGCTACACATGATCTACGACATGGACCTCGCCTTCTATTTTCTTCGACTCCGGAGATGGTTATGCTTGGAGTTTCTACGCAAGTCTTCGACTTCCCTATAAACTCGGGGGCTACTGACATGGGCATACCCTTCGGGTACCCATTATTAGTATACCTAGCTCGGCCAATATGGAGGAGACCTAATATGGAGAAGGCCCAACAAGGCAACCCGAAGAAGTAGTCGACTAGGACTCTTGTAAAACCCTAGGCTGATTGCATATATAAAGCTAGCCAGGGCACCCGAAATAAGGGGAGAACACATAGACAGAATATAGACAACATAGCTCCGCTACGGCGGCACCCTGTAAACACATCTATGATCATATACTGGATTGCTAGCAGCACGTAGGGATCCTCCACCGAGAGGACCCGAAGCTGGGTACGTCGTGTGCCTAATCTCGTCCCCGGAATCTCCATCGTCGCTCTTCCCGAAAACCCTAGTCTACAATATGTAGGCATTGACGAGGTGTTCCATCGTCAATTTCGACACGGACGATTTCCAGCGACGTTTACCACTGATACATGGTTAGACGGGTCTCTCCAAAACATGCATTTTCATGTTTTCTTCCCATTTTCATGGGCTATAGGCCACATTTTTCTGGTTTCTGGGACAAATTATAGCGACCGTGACCACCGATACATGGGTTGAGAGACTTCACAAAAATTCGTGGTGTTCATGTTTTCTTCCTCTATTTTAATGGGCTATAGCTCACAGTTTTCAATTCCAAAGACGATTTACAGCGACGTTGACCACTAATACATGGTTAGATGGGTGTCGCCAAAACTCTTATTTTTCATGTTTTCTACCCTATTTCGTGGGCTATAGCACACACATACCGGTTTCCGGGACAATTTCTAGCGATTATGACCACCGATACATTATTTGAGTGGCCTCGCCAAACCATCTATTTTTCATGTTTCTGCCCATTTCCACGGGCTAACATTTTTCGGTTTCGCGGAAGAATTATAGCGACCGAGACAACAGATACATGGTTTGAGAGGCTTCGCGAAAACTCATGTTGTTCATGTTTTCTGCCTCCATTTTCATGGGCTATAGTTCGCAGTTTTCAGTTCCTGGGACGATTTCTAGCGACGGTGACCACCGATAAATGATTAGACGGGTGTCGCCAAAACTCGCCTTTTTTATGTTTTTGCCATTTTTCGTGGGTTATAGCACATAATTTTCGGTTGCCAGGACAATTTCTATCAATTGTAATTCAAGTGGCATCGCCAAACCTTGTATTTTTTATGTTTTCTGCCCATTTTGATGGGCTATAGGTGTTATCACCAGATTTTAACCAAGTCCGGAGATGGGCCGTGATCGAAGAAGGGCTTAGAGGACATGCATATGAAGTGTCTCTGAATCGACCTTGTGCGAGAATTTGGGCTAGATTGCCCGTGTATCTGTATATTATGGTAGATTTAGAATTAAGAGATAAAGTTTAGTCGTACACAGCTAGGTTTATTCCTAAGATAGAAAGTCCACGGACTATAAATATGTACCTAGGGTTATTGAGAAAGAAGGACGATCACGTTCACAACAAACCAATCTAGGCGCATCGCCACCCCTTGTTTCGAGGGTTTCTCCCGGGTAAGCAACATGCTGCCTAGATCGCATCTTGCAATCTAGGCAGTATCAGTTTATTCGTTGTTGGTGTTGCTCATGCTGAAGCCTTTTTGATGGCGAGCAACACCCTTATCGTGGATGTTTTGGGGCTGACGTCGATACTTTCATGATATACTTACTTAGCTACGCTACCCCTCAATATCCAGCTGCCCTTACACCTATCTTAGGTGTAAGGGCAGCATCTTGCTTATTCTTTGTTTAGTAGATCCGATCCGTTATAGTTGCTCCTTGTACTTCAAGGATTGGTTTGATATCCGCATGGTTAGGCCTTACAAACGGGTTGAACGATCCGGTAGTGCGTAAGGTATGGTTTACTAAGCCCTAGAGGGATTGTTCCGGGGATCAACTTCATGTTGGTTTTTAGGCCCCTTTAGGGCTGGTTTTCCATCATCTTACGTATCTGCTAGGCTCAATTACGCGTAGGATGTTCCGGTTATGCGGTGAGAACCCTAGACTATCGTAGATTGGTTTAACTTTATATTGATAAAGCAGGATCCCCATGTCATTGTAAATCCAACGTGAACCATGGGGCAATCGGCTCTTTGAGCCGATCCACAGGGCAACCTAAGAGCCGATCGGGTATCGTATTTAATGTTTACGTGTTTGCCATGAAGGAAACTAATCGAAGCAATCCATCACCTTCCTGACCAGGTATAGGTCAGGTGGCACGCCCTTGCATCAGCCGGGACGTGTGCCGGAGCATTGCGGGCCGTTGCCCGAGGGACCAGGATCCACCAGCAGTCCTGGGAGCCTCCCAGCTCTCCGTGTTGCCCGTCGCTGCTCGCCTGTGGGTTTTGGTAGGCAACACATTCTGGCACGCCTGGTGGGACAAATCAGCACCATCTTGAGAGACCAGTTCGGCATCCTGCCGAAGAGGAAAACAATCGGCTATTCCAAGCCGTACCCCGACGAGTACGATTTGATCCCGCTGCCACCCAAATATCGGCTCCCGAATTCTCAAAATTCAATGGAGCAGAAGGGTCCAGCTCAATAGAGCACGTGAGCCGATATTTGGCACAGGTGGGCATGATTTCAGCATCAGATCCATTACGTGTAAGGTTTTTTGCACAATCTCTCACGGGATCAGCCTTTGGGTGGTACACCTCGTTGCCACCAAACTCAGTCCGGACGTGGAAGCAGCTGGAGGAGCAGTTTCATGTGCAATATCATTCAGAAGCTACCGAGGCTGGCATTGCCGATCTAACGAAGGTGCGGCAGAAGTGGGGAGAAACGGTGTCAGAATATATTCAGCGATTCAGGACTGTCAGGAACCGATGTTATTCGGTCCATTTAACTGAAAAGGAAGCAGTCGATCTGGCAGCATTGGGCCTCGCAACGCCGATCAAGGATCTGGCTTTCCAAGTAGAGTACAGTTCACTGTCGCACATGGTCCAGAAACTCACATCGTATGAGAAGCGGCACCCTGAATTGTACCAGGACAAGTTCAAGCGTCCGTTAGGCCTGGTCGAGACGGAAGAAGCCGAAGATTCTGCGTAAGACCCGGAAGTAGCCGTGGCTGAATGGGCTCGGGCGCAGCTCCCGTGTCCCGCAAATGGGTGAAACCACAAGGGCCTCGCAAAAGGGTTTGACTTCGATGTGAGCAAAGCCGAGCGGATATTTGATCTATTGCTTAAGGAAAAACGACTCGAAGTTACCCGAAGGCCATAAAATCCCCACAGCGCAAGAAATGAACGGGAGGCCGTATCGCAAGTGGCATCACTCGTTCACCCATACCACCAACGACCGCAAGGAGTTTCGTCGGCAGATCCAAACGGCGATAGAACAAGGCCGATTGCTCTTTGGGCAGTTCGCCATGAAGGTGGACACACATCCGTTTCCTGGCGTCAACATGGTGGAACCCAATCACTCCGCGAGGCGTCGGCTAGATTTCTTGTTCGATGTTAACATGGCAGGGCCTGTACGCCACCAGGGCAAGGATAAAGAAGAAAGCAGCCACTCCCGCGGCAAGGAAAAGGAGGAGGCCGACCCACGCGACCGGCCCCGATATGATGATAGACGGTACCTCACTGAGGGACAAGTGAGAAGCGTGCGATATCAACGACCACTCTCCACGCATCTCCTTAACAAATATGAGTATCAGTATGACCGGCGTCGGCAGTACGACAGAGATGACGAGAAATATCATCGGTCTGATGTAGACAATGGAAGGTACCGTCGGTATGATAGAGACGACGAACGACATGAACACCACACTAAGGGGAGGTCAAGAGAGCAGGAGGACATGGATAGGCACTGGGACTGTCCTTTCTTTAAGCACTGCTGGGATTCAGGAATGAGCCGATTGCCCACGATCGACAACTGCCCGGAGTGTAGACGGCAGAAGAGGGACGCTGGAGAAGTTTCAGTTTTCAAGCGTCTAGGGCCTCTCCCACCACGGATCAAACGAGCTGAGTCATCTCAAGATGAAGACTTTGAGGAGTCAGAAAAGGAAGAAGAAGACAGGTACCACCGGCCAAGGTGGTGCCCTGACGGACTCAGCCACTCCCAAAAGCGTAGGGTTCAGCGGCTACGTAGCTTGGAGCAAGCCGAAGCGCAATACTTGCACACGTTGAGGAAAGCGCGGCCCGATCTGGCCGTGAAGATTCAGCAAACTCTGGACGAGGAGAGTCGTCCACGGGAGAAAGTATGGCGCCCCAAGCAAGTAAAAGCCGATGCGAGTGCATCGGCTGGCACAAACATGGTGTTCATACTTCCATCAGAGTTCCGTGCTCCAGGAACCGAAGAAGTGCCGATAGCACAGTTTGACTGTGGTCCACGGCCAATCATCTTTGAAAAGCCACGAGAGAAGGGCTACAAACATATGAAGGCCCTGTAACTAAAAGGTTATATCAATGGGCAGCCTGTCGGCAGGATGTTGGTTGACACGGGAGCGGCAGTCAATATAATGCCATATTCCATGCTACGGCGTTTGGGACGCTCCAGCGCAGATCCGATCAAGACCAACGTCACACTAAACGACTTCAACGGCCAAGCATCGTGGACGCAAGACGTTCGAACGTGGATCTAACCGTAGGCCGAAAGACGATCCCAACAACGTTCTTCATCGTCGACAGACAAGAGCACCTACGCCGTCCCGCTAGGGAGGGATTGGATTCACGCCAATCGCTGCATTCCATCTACAATGCACCAATGCCCGATACAATGGGATGGTGATGACGTGGAAGTCGTGCATGCAGATGACTCGATCGAGGTCTCGATAGCCGACATGAATATATGGGACTCGGAAGACCAAGAGCCGCTCTCCGGAGTCGGCTTGGACGGCCGTGATCGCATCGAAGTGACAAAAACGGGGTGAGGCTGGTCTTATCCACCGGCCTGGTAGAGTAGCAAGAGCAACATCCATCGACATACGTGACAAGGCCGATCCCTGCGATCGGCCCCAAAAAATAAAAAGCGAGGATCTCACCTCAAGCATGTCACGTAGTCGTAGTAAGGAGACTCCCTCCTGTAAGGGAGCACAAATAAGTTGTAAGCCTTCATTGAGCAATATAACCAACAAGGAGGCCGATTCCAGCAATCGGCCAAAATTATCCTCGCTATACGTTCTGCCTGTGTTCAGCATCGATCTAACAGGCGACGGAAAGCTAGGGTACGGGTTTATCAGCAAAGTTATATCCGCATCTGATGAGCCGAGGTTCAGGTACAGTTCCTGGAATTGGGTAATTGGAGAGCCTACATCTTCAATTAGTTGAAAGATTCGGCTCGGGGGCACCTAATATGGGATAATGGACAATGAAATATGGGGCCGATCCACGAAATCGGCCAGTAAAAAATATATATATATATACAGGATACAAGTATAGCCGATGCACAGACATCGACTTTAGGACTAAAAAGCCGATGCACAGCCATCGACTCTAGAGGTACAAGCTTAATGATGCAGTTATCAGGTTACATAGAGAGGATCTACTGAAGGAATGCCTCAAGGGCATGGAGGGCGTCAGCACGAACACGATCCACCTCGGCGATCTCGGCCTCATCATCTTTGTCCTTGCCTGTCACCAGTTGCTTGTTCAGGGCACGTATTTCGGCCAGATCAGTCTTCAGTTCAGCTTTGAGGCCTTCTGCTTCCTCGTGAGAGTGGGAAATAAGAGCTTCCTTATCTTGGATGAGCTGTTTGGTTGCCCGGACCCTCTCTTCAAGATCCTCCAACTCCTGTCGCAAGGTCTCAAGTTCGAGCAATGGTCGACGCAGGTGTCGCTTTGGCGTCCAAAGCTGTCTTTTTCTCATTAAGCCGTTGACATTTGTCTGCAATATCGGCTTTCAACGGAAGCTGGGCGTGGCGTAGGTCGATTCTCTGACGAGCCAATTTCACCCTTGACCTGTAGGCGTACGTAGTCACAACTGGCCAGAGTTTCACCTGCAACGTCACCGGGAGATGAGGCTGGATGTCTTCAAGAATGCTCTTCACTTCCTCGGGGTCTTCAACCAATGTCTCAATTGAGGAGGAGAGTAGGGCCTTGAGATGCTGGAGTTGACCATGTGTATCGCTAGGTCTTGGCTCTTCACTTGCTTTAGAAGTAGCTGGTTCGATGGATTCAGGGTCGAACGTTAGCAAACTTGAAAGGTCATAACCCTAACAAACAACAAGAACAACGTCAGTATACAACAAAAGAGAAGGGTAGAGCTAAGAGAAGGGACTGTACCTCCTCTAAGACCAGAGGAATAGCCGATGAAGAGGTGATCGGCTCCTGTGTTTATGCCGTGGGCTTGGCCAAGTTGGCAACCTTGTCAGCTACACTTTTAGAAGTTGCTAGGTCCAGGGTGGCGGATGGCATCGCACCTCCTCGACTTCCCCACTAGAGGTGTCATCAGTCTGCAAAGGAAGTGGTTAGCCGATGAGAACAGCAATGGGTTAGCATGAAATATGAGCCAAGGAGAGTATGGAGGGTAATTACATTCGAAATCTCCTGGTTTAATGAAGAGGCTTGCGGTTCCTTGCGAGCTCTCTTGATGCATCGGCTCTTTGTGCGTAGACCGCCCCGCCTCGCTTTGATGGGAGTTTGGGAAGCAAGCAGGTTCGGAGCTGACCTTTTCTTGGAAGCCGACGGTGGCAAGTCTGGCTGGCTCTGCGTGGTGTTTTTCCCAGAGTTGCCTGAGCTCGAGTCCCTTCGACTGGACTGTGTCTCCTCACTGGAGTTTTCTTCAGTAGAGGTCTGTAAAAGAAATACAAGCATGTTGCAGAAGCCTAGAAGGATAGATGAAATCAGCCAAGACATGGATCAGCTTTCGTGCAAACTTTCTTGAGCTGGAGTGGGGCTTTGGCGCTTCAAGGTCTTCCTGGCAGCCACTTTCCTCACTGCTGTTCTCGCCTTGACTGAGGCTCGGGGGGCAGCCGGCCCAGAAGATACTCTGCTCTTGAAAGCCGATTTTGGCGTCATCGGCTGGCTCTGCATCACAACCTTTTTCAAAGGTGGTGAGTTTTTGCAGAAGAGGACCACCGGAGCTGGTGGGAGGAATCTGAAGGGGGAGCCGTCATCATGTACAGGTTCTGGACCGTCTTGTTGCTGCAAGGAGGCAGAGCAAGGTTATAAAAGAAAAGAAATCATTGAAAGCCACTTCAAGATAATTCGTGAGTAGTGGTACCTGTTCTGCAGGGATATCATATTCAGCATCAAGTTGTTTCAGCAATGGTCCCAGAGCTCTCCTGAAGGCATGAGTCTTCCACATTGACCACCAGGTCTCAAAACCATCGGTTGATGAGGTAAAAGAGAGGTTGTGAGGAATTGGGATGGCTAGAGCATCAAAGAAGGAGTAACACCTCTGACTGGTGAGGACATCGGGCAGCTCAGCTCTTCTCTCTGTCAAGTGGTGAAGGAAGAAATGGGGAGATACCTGCCCAAGACCAAATTGTCGGGCTGCTACGACCGGCTGATAAGACTCATAACCAGGTTTGATGATCCTGTTTGAGGTGCTCATGCCAACTGGAAGGAAGCAGGGACGGATCATGATGGAGTACAATTGGCGGGTGCTGGCGTCATCGGCAAAACTGTCTAGCCTGAAGGAGACTGGATTTTCAAAATTTTCAGACTCCGTATAAGGAAAGAAGAGAGGATTGTCCAGGCCTTGGTAGAAAATTCTGAACCACTCTGATGCTTCCCCGAGAGTCAGTTTGCTGCCTGGAAGGCTATACAGAGCTTGGCCGTAGCTAGTGCATCGGATCTGCTTCCCGTTAGTATCTGGAAAGGTGCAAGTGGCCAAAGGTGGAAAGTTTGGGACATGGTCCTGGAAATACAGCTGAGCCCATAGCTGAATAAACCACCAGGGACCTCCTGTTTTGACTGTCTTTTGGGAAAACAGTTTGACAGACATTAGTTGGAGGTATCGATAAACCTCTCCAAGGAACAATTTGCCGATGCCAAGCTGGGTGCCTCTGGCAAGTTCATAGGCCAAGGAAAGGTAATTCTTGGTTGGAGCAAGTGAAGGGCCACAGAATATGAAATTTTCCAACCAGAAGTTCAGGAAGGCCGTGTGTTCTTTCTCTGTTACAGGGCCTTTGTTTTTCATGTGGCGCCGAAGATAAGCACCCCAGTTTGTGCACCCTATTTTGGAAGAGCGTGTGAAAGGGACCTTTGGCAGCCTAAAAGCAGAGGGGCTTGGGGATGCAATGTCTAGACCAGTGATCATGGCCACGTCTAGTAGGGTTGGTGTCATGGGACCATGGCCAAACATGAAGCAATTCAAAGCATCAGACCAAAAGTAGCCGATGGTTTTCAGAAGATTTTCATGTTTCTCAAGGGGAGACAGTGATAAAGCTAAAGCATCGGCTATTCCTGCGGTTTCCCAGGTTGCTTGGTGAGTTTTGGATATTCTATTGTACCATGAAACCCAATCTTCAGGAGGATTGGGCCAGGCTCGTAAGCAGTCGGCCCAAGAAGTTAGATCTAAATTCTGGTTCACGAAGGGAATTCTATTGGCCTCGCATGAAATCAAATGGGCAGGACTCTCGGTAGAACGAGGGCCAAGACAAAGAGAGTTTGGAAGAGAAGGATGCGGCAGCAGAATGTCTGATACCTAGAAATTAATGACGGAATGAGACATTAATTCAGATGTTTGTTGTTAATTCTAGCACTATGTTCGGACAGCGAGGAGCGGTTGGTGATTACCTTCAGGCCAGAGACCGTAGCGTTGGCATTGGATGATTCCGCCATCGGATTCGCTGCGGGGTTGAGTCTGCGCGATTGAGATCTGAGGTTCGCGTGGCCGTGAGTTGGATCTGTTCGAGCGGCGATTTGGGGATCTGAGTTACTCTTTCAGATAAGGGTTGCAGGTTACCGTTTGAATAGACAACTGATTTGGCCTTACTCGCGTTTTTATGGTAAAGGCCGATGCGCTGCCATCGGCTCTTTGCGCGTTGACTTGTTTTGACAATCGGCGAAATTGACATAGAAACATTTTCTTCATTAATAAAGAGGGCTTTTACAGAGAAGAGCCGATTGCTCAAGGAAGGAGAACAAAAGCCGATTACTACTACTAGTCCTATGCTAGTAGTCCCTATCTAAGGGCCGTCGCTGCCCTCGTCGTCGCCGTCGTGGCTGCCGTCAGCGCTGCTGCCGGCGAGCTCCTCGTCACTGCTTCCATAGCCCTCGGCAGGGGCTTCTTCCTCCTCCTCGTCGTCGTCGTCGTCATCCGACCCGGCGCGGAAGCGCTTCACCGGCGGCTCGTCGGAGGAGGTCTCATCCTCCTCTTCCTCCTCCTCGTCGGAGGAGGTGAAGTCGTCCCAGGAGAAGAGGTCATCCTCGCTCTCCTCCTCCAGCTCCCCATCGGCGAGGAACTGGAAGTCGTCGTCCCCGTCGGTCAAGGACTTGTCATCCTCGGACCAGACGGAGGAATCATGGTCCTCGATGTCCCACTTCTCTGGGGTGCGGAGGTCGTACGCCGCCAGCGAGTCCCACTCCGGCGTGGGCTCACGGGAGGAAGAAGATGAGGAGGAGAGACCCGATGAGGCAGAGGAGGAGGAGGAGGAAGACATGGCTACAGAGGAAGGGGGTTTTTTGCCGACGGCTAGTACGGAGCAAGAGGATGAAGAGGCGAACTGCTCGGCGCGGTTAAATAAAGGGGATATAGTGGAGATTTAATGTTACGAGCAGCTTCGAGGAAGTGGTGCCAAAGAACTCGTCAAATCGTGCGGAGAAGTTGAGAAGGCAAGGCATCATGATGAAGGATACCGTGACGGTTCTCGCTTCGCCACGACGTGACCCTACGAAGGAAAAACAGAGTGGTTTTAAAATTATCATTGCCAAAACCAGGGGGCATGTGTTATCACCAGATTTTAACCAAGTCCGGAGATGGGCCGTGATCGAAGAAGGGCTTAGAGGACATGCATATGAAGTGTCTCTCGAATCGGCCTTGTGCGAGAATTTGGGATAGATTGCCCGTGTATCCGTATATTATGGTAGATTTAGAATTAAGAGATAAAGTTTAGTCGTACTACGGCTAGGTTTATTCCTAAGATAGAAAGTCCACGGACTATAAATATGTACCTAGGGTTATTGAGAAAGAAGGACGATCACGTTCACAACAAACCAATCTAGGCGCATCGCCACCCCTTGTTTCGAGGGTTTCTCCGGGTAAGCAACATGCTGCCTAGATCGCATCTTGCGATCTAGGCGATATCGCTTATTCGTTGTTGGTGTTGCTCGTGCTGAAGCCTTTTTGATGGCGAGCAACACCCTTATCGTGGATGTTTTGGGGCTGACGTCGATACTTTCATGATATACTTGCTTAGCTACGCTACCCCTCAATATCCAGCCGCCCTTACACCTATCTTAGGTGTAAGGGCAGCATCTTGCTTATTCTTTGTTTAGTAGATCCGATCTGTTATAGTTGCTCCTTGTACTTCAAGGATTGGTTTGATATCCGCATGGTTAGGCCTTACAAACGGGTTGAACGATCCGGTAGCGCGTAAGGTATGGTTTACTAAGCCCTAGAGGGATTGTTCCGGGATCAACTTCATGTTGGTTTTTAGGCCTCTTTAGGGCTGGTTTTCCATCATCTTACGTATCTGCTAGGCTCAATTACGCGTAGGATGTTCCGGTTATGCGGTGAGAACCCTAGACTATCGTAGATTGGTTTAACTTTATATTGATAAAGCAGGATCCCCATGTAATTGTAAATCCAACGTGAACCATGGGGCAATCGGCTCTTTGAGCCGATCCACAGGGCAACCTAAGAGCCGATCGGGGCTCGTATTTAATGTTTACGTGTTTGCCACGCAGGAAACTAATCGAAGCAATCCATCACCTTCCTGACCAGGTATAGGTCAGGTGGCACGCCCTTGCATCAGCCGGGACGTGTGCCGGAGCATTGCGGGCCGTTGCCCGAGGGACCAGGATCCACCAGTAGTTCTGGGAGCCTCCCGGCTCTCCGTGTTGCCCATCGCTGCTCGCCGGTGGGTGTTGGTAGGCAACAATAGGTCACATTTTCCGGTTTCCGAGACGATTTATATCGATCGTGACCATCGATACATGGTTTGAGAGGCTTCGCGAAAATCGTGTTGTTCATTTTTTGTATGTATTTTCGTGGGATATAGCTCACAATTTTTCATTCTTTGGACGATTTCCATCGAAGTTTTCCACTAATACATGGTTAGATGGGTCTCTCAAAAACCTGCCTTTTCATGTTTTCTGCCCATTTTTGTGGGCTATAGCTCACAATTTTATGTTCTTGGGATAATTTCCAACGACGGTAATCACCGACACATGGTTTGACAGGTCTCGCCAAAACTCGCCGTTTTCATGTTTTATGCCCATTTTCAAGGGCTATAGCACACATAGGTTTTGGGTCCTGGGACGATTTCTAGCGATTGTGACCACCGATACATGATTCGAGTGGCATCGCCAAAACTCGTATTTTCATGTTTTATGCCCATTTTAATGGGTTGTAGGGCATATTTATCGGTTTCCGAGATTATTTATAGAAAGTGACAAAATATCAGGAGCCAAAGATAATCCAAGAAAAGAAACTTTATTGTACATAGAGGATGACATGTGGGTCTCATTTAGCAGCAGCGGTATCAACGTTTCAAATGCGGCTTGAGATCAAAGGAAAAAAAAGTTGATTGTACATAGAGGATGACATGCGGGTCCCATGAGTCAGCAGCTTACTCAACGTTTCCAAGGCGGCAGGGGGTCAAAAGAAAAAGGAAATAGCCAAAAATCAGAGGGTGAAAAAAATCCAAAAAAAAGAAACTTTTATAGTACATAGAGGATGACATGCGGGTCCCATGAGCCAGCAGGTTCCTCAACGTTTTCAAAGGCGGCATGAGATCGAAAGAAAAATGCAAGTGACCAAAAATCAGAGGGTGAAAAATAATCCAAGAAAAGAAACTTTTATTGTACATTGAAGATGACATGCGGGTCCCATTTTGCAGCAGCGGTAACGTTTCAAATGCTGCTTGAGATCAAAAGAAAAAAAAGTACCCAGAAATTAGGGGTCAAAAAAATCCAAGAAAAGAAAGTTGATGGACATAGAGGATGACATGCGAGTCCCATTAGCCAGCAGCTTACTCAACGTTTCAAATGCGGCAGGAGATCAAAAGAAAAAGGAAATAGCCAAAAATCAGAGGGTGAAAAAATCCAAGTAAATAAACTTTTATGGTACATAGAGGATGACATGCGTTCCCATGAGCCAGCAGGTTCCTCAACGTTTCAAACGTGGCAGGAGATCGAAAGAAAAAGGCAAGTGATCAAATATCAGGAGCCAAAAATAATAATCCAAGAAAAGTAATTTTTATTGTACATAGTGGATGACATGCGGGTCCCATTTGCAGCAGCGGTCTCAGCGTTTCAAAGTCGGCATGAGATGGAAAGAAAAAGGCAAGTGACAAATATCAGGAGGCAAAAATAATCCAAGAAAAAAATTATTGTACATAGAGGATGACATGCGGGCCCCATTTTGCAGCAGCGTTCTCAACATGTCCAAGGCGGCACAGGACCAAAAAAAAGGAAGTAGCCAGAAATCAGGGGGTCAAAAAAATCCAAGAAAAGAAAGATTTCAATTGGCTGCATCTGGCCGTCTGGGCCGTCGAACTATCCTGCTGGACGCCTTTGGACTCGTACAGTTTCAGCCACTCCAAAACAGGAAAGTCCTATGCTTCGCAAAAACAAAAAACAAGGAGATTCAACATATAAGTTTGTTTATCTAAAAATAAAGATTTATTTTTTCCGTTTGCAATAGCTCAGAGCGAAATACACTGTTTATTGTCTGCAAAATAATCAAGATATCACATGTTTCTTGTACGGGGAGGCTGACATCGGGGACCCATGAGCCGGCAGCGTCGTCAACGTTTTAAAGACGGTAGAGGATCGAAAGAAAAAATAAACCAAAAATCAGTTGGTAAAAAATCCAAAAAAAAGAAACATTTATCGTTCTGAGAGGATGACATGCGGGACCCATGAGGTAGCAGCATCCTCAACGTTTCCAAGCGACACAGGATTTAAAAAAAGGCAAAATAGCCAGAAATTAGAGGTCAAAATAACTCCAAGAAAGGAAAGGTTTATTGTTCATAGAGGCTGACATGTGGGACCCATGAGCCAGCAGAATCCTCAACGTTTCAAAGGCGGCAGGGGATCAAAAGAAAAAGGAAGTAGCCAAAAATTAGGGGTAAAAATAACTCCAAAAAAGGAAACTTTTATTGTTCGTAGAGGATGACATGCGGGACCCATGAGCCAGCAACTTACTCAACGTTTCAAAGGCGGCATGAGATCGAAAGAAAAAGGCAAGTGACAAAATATCAGGAGCCAAAGAGAATCCAAGAAAAGAAACTTTATTGTGCATATAGGATGACATGTGGGTCCCATTTAGCAGCAGCGGTCTCAAATTTTCAAATGCGGCTTGAGATCAAAAGAAAAAGAAAGTTGATTGTACATAGAGGATGACATGCGGGTCCCATGAGTCAGCAGCTTACTCAACGTTTTCAAGGCGGCTGGGGATCAAAAGAAAAAGGAAATGGCCAAAAGTCAGAGGGTGAAAAAAATCCAAGAAAAGAAACTTTTATTGTACATAGAGGATGACATGCGGGTCCCATGAGCCAGCAGGTTCCTCAACGTTTCAGACGTGGCATGAGATCGAAAGAAAAAGGCAAGTGACCAAATATCAGGAGCCAAAAATAATTCAAGAAAAGAAACTTGATTGTACATAGAGGATGACATGCATGTCCCATTTAGAATATCACCGTTTGTGAGGCGGCACAGGATCGAAAGAAAAAGGCAAGTGACCAAATATCAGGTGCCAAAAATAATCCAAGAAAAGAAAGTTTTATAGTACATAGATGATGACATGCGGGTCCCATTTAGCAGCAGCGGTATCACCGTTTGAGAGGCGGCACGGGATCGAAAGAAAAAGGCAAGTGACCAAATATCAGGTGCCAAAAAGAATCCAAGAAAAGAAAGTTTTATAGTACATAGAGCATGACATGCGGGTCCCATTTAGCAGCAGCGGTATCAACGTTTGAGAGGCGGCACGGGATCGAAAGAAAAAGGCAAGTGACCAAATATCAGGTGCCAAAAAATCCAAGAAAAGAAAGTTTTATAGTACATAGAGGATGACATGCGGGTCCCATTTAGCAGCAGCGGAATCACCGTTTGAGAGGCGGCACGGGACCGAAAGAAAAAAGGCAAGTGCCCAAATATGAGGTGCAAAAAAAACTCCAAGAAAAGAAAGTTGATTGCACATAGAGGATGACATGCAGGTCCATTTAGCAGCAGCGGTCTCAACGTTTCCAAGGCGGCACGGGATCAAAAGAAAAAGGAAGTAGCCAGAAATCAGGGGGTCAAAAGAATCCAAGAATAGAAAGAATTTTCGTTCATAGAGGATGACATGCGGGACCCATGATCCTGCATCGTAAACGGCCCGATCGGATAGCGTTGAACGAGATGGCGCGATCGCGAAAAAAAACAATGCTAGAGAGGCTGTCATCTGGGCCCTACATCCATGGGCGGTGCGGATTTGCGTTGACTCGGCCGGCGAACCCGAGAATTCGTGATGCACCACGTCCCGGGCCACCATACGCGACGTTTTAGACGTTTTCGTCGGGCTAGGTGGCCTAAAAAACGAGAACAAAAAAAGTTTTGACATGCACCACGAAGAGACCAAAAATCGTCGGCCATGGTGCACCAGCAACCACGGCGCGACTTCAACTTCGTCGGCCATGGCAACTTTTCTTGTAGTGAAAGTAACTTCCTGTTATTAGTTCCTGCATGCTATCGCTCTGCCATCCTGCAGTACAAATTTATTTGAACTCGTCACAGCAGCTACTTCCATCATAATTTTGGCTGTCATCTGATTATTCAAAAGCTGCAATATTAACTTATTTCTCTTAATTGGCATGGCGCTCACATATAGAATGGTGAACATATTTTTGTGCATTCCCTCTTCTACAATTTCACAGGTGATCCCACTATATTCCGTTTCTGGTCCATCCTAAGCCGTAGCATTAACTATCCTCTATGTGTTGCTCATTACAACTTTATATCCGGAAACAAATTGATTTGCATTCCCTTATCTACAATTTTATGAGTGATGCCATTATAACTCCTATCTGTTTTATTCCTAGCTATTATAGTAAGATCCTACTATTATTTAGTTCATGGCCAATTTTAAGTAATTGCACATGTTGGTTCGCATTCCCTGCTCTATAGCTTTTGGCATCGTAACTTCTATTTTTGGTTTACATTCCCTGCTCTGTAGATCTAGCCATCATAACTTTATCTTGCTCAGTCGTTGTTACAAAAATTATGGCCTGCTACTATGTTGTTCGTGCCAATTTTTTACTCCATGAACATGTTGGCTTGCATTCCCTGTACTACAGGTGATGCTATTGTTTTGTATATAGTTCATCGTAAGCTACAAAGTAAGGACTTAGTTTGGCATGCTATCACTCTGCTATCTAGCATGTAGTACAAATAAACTTGTGATACTACTAGATAATAATTTTGTCTGCCATCTTGTTCTTCAAAAGCTGCATTATTGACTTGTTTCTCTTACTTGGCATGAAGCTCACATATGGAATGCTGAACATATTGGTTTGCATTCCCTCTTATACAAGTTCACAGGTGATCCCACTATATTATGTATCTGGTCCATCCTAAGCTCCAGCATTAACTATCCTCTATGCGTTGCTCATTACAAGTTTATATCCCGAAACATCTTGATTTGCATCCCCTTCACTATAAGTTCAGGAGTATTATTTAGTTCACGGCCAATTTGAAGTAATTGCACTTGGCACATGTTGGTTCGCATTCCCTCCTCTTTAGCTTTTGCCATCGTAACTTCTATTTTTGGTTTACATTCCTCGCTTCCGTAGATGTAGCCATCATAACTTCATCTTGCTCAATCGTTGTTACAAAATTTATAGCCTCCTACTATGTTGTTCATGCCAATTTTGTACTCCCTGAACATGTTGGTTTGCATGGGACTCGACAATAGTAAGTCTGCTGTTTCATTCTAACGTGCTCTGTTATATTGGTTGTTGGTATGCGGCATGCACTCTTTGTTTGTTTATTGTGCGCATTACAATGATCTTGTTATAACAACGAAATGATGAGTTCAAAATTCTTTGGCAAACAACATTGTAGTGTCTTTCCCTTTCCATTGTTGTTGTTTTCTTAACTTGTAATGTCTTTGTTTCAGATAAAGGTGGTGCACGGACAACTTAAAAGATTGTCGAATCGTTTCATTGTATTGCTATGTTTAATTACCATTCAATTTCTCTGGGTTCTGTAATATTTTTTCAAAGCCTTGCAGCTGATGTAATATTTAGATAGTTTTTATAGTTCTTTCGCGCATTTTTTCTATGGTGCTTGTGGTAAGTGAGGCTATCCGACAGAAATCATGTGTTGCGTAAATATTCTCAGTATCTTTCAATGTTCTGCGCAATCTAAATCACAAATTCTCATCCCTTAAACAACCCAATTAAGTGAAATCACATATGTGCCGGCCCGCAAAATCCTAAAGCGCCTATCATGTCGGCATATAAACAGCAACTAAACAGGCTGGCCCACTTGCTTTAAGGTGGACCCCACTCACTAACTGGGCCGGCCCTGTAACAGAAAAGTGGGCCCCACGTGCTTATTGGGCCAGCCCATTTGGTAACTGGGCCGGCCCATCAGTAGGAAAGTGGGCCCCATAAGCTTATTGGGCCAGCCCACTAACTTGTTGGGCCGCCCAATTGCTTTTATGGTGGACCCCACTTACTAACTGGGCTGGCCCGTTTGCAGAAAAGTGGCCCCACATGCTTATTGGGTCGGCCCAGTAACCTGTTGGGCCAGCCCACTTGCTTTATGTTGGACCGCACTTACTAACTGGGCCGACCGGCTAACACGAAAAGTGGGCCCCACCTGCTTATTGGGCCGGCCCACTAACTTGTTGGGCCAGCCCACTTGGTATATAGTGGACCCCTGATGACCCACAAGTATAGGGGATCGCAACAGTCTTCGAGGGGAGTAAAACCCAATTTATTGATTCGACACAAGGGGAGCCAAAGAATATTTGTAAGCCTTAACAGCGGAGTTGTCAATTCAGTCACGCACTGGAAACAGACTTGCTCGCAATAGTTTATCACTAGCAACAGTTTTATAGCAGTAGTAGTAGTGAAATGTAAGCAGCAGTGTAATAAAGACAGCAGTAGTGATTATAGTAAACAGCAGGATTAAAATAATGTAGGCATAGGGATGGATGAACGGGCGCTGCATGGATAAGATAACTCATGTAATAATCAAGACAAGGCATTTGCGAGATAATAATAAAACAAGTATCCAAGTACTAAATAACCATAGGCATGTGTTCAGTATATAGTTGTACGTGCTCGCAATGAGAAACTTGCACAACATCTTTAATTTGTCCTACCAGTAGGTGGCAGCTGAGCCTCTAGGGAAACTATCGGTAATTAAGGTACTCCTTTTAATAGAGTACCAGAGCAAAGCATTAACACTCCGTGAACACATGTGATCCTCATATCACAGACCTTCCCCTCTAGTTGTCTCAATTTCGTCACTTTGGGGCCTCGGGTTCCGGACAGCAATATGTGTATACAACTTGCAGGTAAGATCATAAAACAATGAATATCATCATGAATCAATAACATGTTCAGATCTGAAATCATGGCACTCGGGCCCTAGTGACAAGCATTAAGCATAACAAGTTGCAACAATATCATAAAAGTACCAATAACGGATACTAGGCACTATGCCCTAACAATCTTATGGCTATTACATGAACAATCTCATCCAATCCCTACCATCCCCTTCAGCCTACAGCGGGGATTTACTCACACATGGATGGGGGAAGCATGAATGGTTGATGGAGAGGCGTCGGTGGCGATGATGGCGATGATCTCCTCCAATTCCCCGTCCCGACAGGGTGCCAGAACGGAGTTTCTGATCCCGAAAGTAGAGTTTTCGATGGCGGCGGAGTTCTGGATGTCCTCTCGCAAATTGGTCGAACCCCCCGTGCGTTTTTAGCTCAAGGCCCTTAAGTAGTCCAGAGGGGAGCGCCAGGGGCTGGCCGAGGCGGCGTCCCCATATGGCGGCGCGGCCCAGGGGCCCACCGCGCCACCATGTGGTGTGCGCACCTCGTGGCCCCCCTCCGTCTCGTCTTCTGGCTCCGTAGGTCTTCTGTGAAAATAGGCCCATTGCAATTATTTCCGGGAATTTTCTCGAAAGTTGATTTTTCGCACAAAAATAAGACACCAGGGCAATTCTGCTGAAAACAGCGTTAGTCCGTGTTAGTTGTATCCAAAATACACAAATTAGAGGCAAAACAATAGCAAAAGTGTTCGGGAAAGTAGATACGTTTTGGACGTATCAACCCCACATACTAAATGGATCGGCCCGCTAACAGGAAAGAGGGCCCCACCTGTTTATTGGGCCGGTCCACTAACTTGTTGGGCCAGCCACTTGCTCTATTGTGGACCCCACTTATTAAATGGGCTGGCCCGATAACAGGAAAGAGGGAACCACGTGCTAATTGGGTCAGCCAACTAACTTCTTGGGCCAGCCCACTTGCTTTATGGTAGACCCCACTTGTTAAATGGGTCGGCCCGGTAACAGTAAAGTGGGCCCCACATGCTTATTGGGCCAGCCTGGTTGCCTATTGACCGGTCAAACGAAGGCATTCGGCCCGGCCCACGTGCTTAGAGGGCCGGCCCGTTTCAGTTTTGACCAGTCAACCTTAGAGGTTAGGTGTGGCCACGTATCTAATGGACCAGTCCAGCTAGATAGTTGACCGGTCAAACTAAGTCAGCTGGTCCGACCCGCAAACTAAATGGGTCGGCCCGCTTAAGGCGTGGCAGGCCTTGTTTGGGCCTACCATCTACCATGGGGTTTCAGCCGGTTAACGGCGTTAACTGGCAGTTAACAGCGTCTGCCACGTGTCAGTTTGCATCACATCAGCAGTCAACGGGCTCCCGAAAACACTTCTGCAACGGTCCGATTTTCCGTGGCGGAAGGGCGCCCGAACGCGACGAACCGAAAAAACGTGGTAGGACTTTTCCTGACGCAGTTTCGACCATAGAACCCAAATCGTCGGGTTAGGCCCATAGGCGACGAAAAATGGGCCTTAGTGGACGATTTTCGGACGTTGTGTATCTGAACTTTTCTTGTAGTGATAGCTCACAATTTTAAGTTCTCATGATAATTTCCACCAACGGTGACCACCGATACATGATTTGACATGTGTCACCAAACTCGCCTCTTTCATGTTTTATGCCCATTTTCATGAGCTATAGCAAACATAGTTTTCGGGTCCTGGGACAACTTCTAGAGATTGTGACCACTGATACATGATTCGAGTAGCATCGCCAAAACTCGTATTTTTATGATTTCTGCCCATTTTCATGGGCTATAGGCCACATTTTTCGGTTCCCGAGATGATTTGTAGCGACCGTGACCACCGATACATGGTTTGAGAGGCTTCGCGAAAACTCGTGTTGTTCATTTTTCTGTCTCTATTTTCGTGGGCTATAGCTCACACTTTTTCGTTCTTTGAATGATTTCTAGCGATGTTGACCACCGATACAAGGTTAGATATGTGTCACCAAAAGTCTCCTTTTTAATGTTTTTTCCATGTTTCGTGGGTTATAGCACACAATTTTTTGTTGCGACAATTTCAAGCAATTGTGATTCAAGTGGCATCGCCAAACCTCGTATTTCATGTTTTCTGCCCATTTTCATGGGTTATAGGTCACATTTTCGGTTTCTGAGATGATTTATAGCGATTGTGACTATCGATACATGGTTTGAGAGACTTTGCGAAAACTCGTGTTGTTCATCTTTTTGTATGCATTTTCGTTGGCTACTCACAATTTTTCATTCTTTGGACGATTTCCGGCGACATTTACCACTCATACATGGTTAGACGGGTCTCTCTAGAACCCGCCTTTTCATGTTTTCTGCCCATTTCGTGGGCTATAGCTCACAATTTTAAGTTCTCATGATAATTTCCACCGACGGTGACCACCGATACATGATTTGACATGTGTCGCCAAACTCACCTCTTTCATGTTTTATGCCCATTTTCATGGGCTATAGCAAACATAGTTTTCGGGTCCTGGGACAACTTCTAGCGATTGTTTCCACCGATACATGATTCGAGTAGCATCGCCACAACTCGTATTTTTATGTTTTCTGCCCGTTTTCATGGGCTATAGGTCACATTTTTCGGTTCCCGAGATGATTTGTAGCGACCGTGACCACCGATACATGGTTTCGGAGGCTTCGCGAAAACTCGTGTTGTTCATTTTTCTATCTATTTTCGTGGGCTATAGCTCACACTTTTTCGTTCTTTGAATGATTTCCAGCGACGTTGACCACTGATACATGGTTAGATGGGTGTCGCCAAAAGTCTCCTTTTTGCCATATTTCGTCGGTTATAGCACACAATTTTTTGTTGCCATGACAATTTCAAGCAATTGTGATTCAAGTGGCATCGCCAAACCTCGTATTTTTCATGGGCTATAGGTCAATTTTTTTTGGTTTCCGAGAGGATTTATGGCGATCATGACCACCGCTACATGGTTTGAGAGGCTTCCCGAAAAGTCGTGTTGTTCATTTTTTTGTCTCTATTTTTGTTGGCTATAGCTCACAATTTTTCATTCTTTGGCCGATTTCCAGCGACTTTTACCACTGATACATGGTTAGACGGGCCTCTCCAAAACCTGCATTTTCATGTTTTCTGTCCATTTTCGTGGGCTATAGCTCACAATTTTAAGTCCTCGGGATAATTTCCAGCAATGGTGACCACCGATACATGGTTTGAAAGGTTTCACCAAAATTCGTCTTTTTCATGTTTTATGCCCATTTTCATGGGCTATAGCACACATAGTTTTCGGGTCCTGGGACAATTTCTAGCGATTGTGACCACCGATACATGACTCTAGTGGCATCGCCAAAAATCGTATTTTATGTTTTCTACCCATCTTCATGGGCTATAGGTCAAATTTTTCGGTTCCCGAGACGATTTGTAGCGACCGTTACCACCGATACATGGTTTGAGAGGCTTCGCGAAAACTCGTGTTGATCATTTTTCTATCTCTATTTTCGCTTTTTCGTTCTTTGAACGATTTCCAGCGCCGTTGACCACCGATACATGTTTAGACGGGTGTCGCCAAAACTCGCCTTTTTTATGTTTTTTGCCAGGTTTCGTGGGTTATAGAACACAATTTTCGGTTGCCATGACATTTCAAGAAATTGTGATTCAAGTGGCATCAGCAAACCTCATATTTTTCATGTTTTCTGCCCATTTTCATGGGCTATAGGTCACATTTTTCGGTTTCCGAGACGATTTATAGCGATCATGACCACCGATACAAGGTTTGAGAAGCTTCGCGAAAACTCGTGTTGTTCATTTTTCTGTTTCTATTTTCGTGGGCTATAGCTCACAATTTTTTATTCTTTGGACGATTTCCAGCGATGTTTACCACTAATACATGGTTAGACGGGCCTCTCCAAAACCTGCCTTTTCATGTTTTCTGTCCATTTTCGTGGGCTATAGCTCACAGTTTTAAGTTCTTGGGATAATTTCTAGCGACGGTGACCATCGATACATGGTTTGACAGGTGTCGCCAAAACTCGCCTTTTTCATGTTTTATGTCCATTTTCATGGGATATAGCACACATAGTTTTCGGGTCCTAGGACAATTCTAGCGATTGTGACCACCGATACATGATTCGAGTGGCATCGCCAAAACTCGTATTTTTATGTTTTCTGCCCATTTTCATGGGCTATAAGTCACATTTTGGGTTCTCGAGACGATTTGTAGCGACCGTGACCACCGATACATGGTTTGAGAGGCTTCACAAAAATTCGTGTTGTTCATTTGTCTCTATTCTTGTGGGCTATAGCTCACACTTTTTTGTTCTTTGAACGATTTCCAACGACGTTGACCATCGATACATGGTTAGACGGGTGTCGTAAAAACTCGCCTTTTTTGTTTTTGCCATGTTTCGTGGGTTATAGCACACAATTTTCGGTTGCCATGACAATTTCATGCAATTGTGATTAAAGTGGCATCACCAAACCTCGTATTTTCATGTTTTCTACCCATTTTCATGGGCTATAGGTCACATTTTTCGGTTTCCGAGACGATTTATGGCGATCGTGACCACCGATACATGGTTTGAGAGGATTCGCAAAAACTCGTGCTGTTCATTTTTCTGTCTCTATTTTCGTGGGCTATAGCTCACACTTTTTCGTTCTGTGAATGATTTCCAGCGACGTTGACCACCGATACATGGTTAGACGGGTGTCGCCAAAACTCGCATTTTCATGTTTTTTTTCCCATTGTCTTGGGCTATGACACATAGTTTTTGGTTCCCTAGATAATTTTTGGCGATTGTGACCACCGATACATGAGTTGAGTGACGTCGCCAAAAATCCTATTTTTCATGATTTATGTCCATTTTCATGGGCTATAGCGCACTTTTTTTGGTTTCTAGGACAATTTTTAGCGACCGTGACCACCGATATATGGTTGAGAGGCTTCACGAAAACTCGTGTTGTTCATATTTTCTTCCTCTATTTTCGTGGGCTATAGCTCACACTTTTCAGTTCCCAGGATGATTTGAAGCGACGTTGACCACTAATACATGATTAGATGGGCATCGCCAAACCTGCCTTTTTCATGTTTTCTGTCCATTTTCATGGGCCATAGCACGTAAATTTGGTTCCCGGAACAATTTCCAGCGGTCGTGAGCACCGATACATGGTTCTCGGGGCATCACCAAAACTCGCCTTTTTCATGTTTTCAGCCCATTTTCTTGGGCTGTAGCACACAGTTTTCGGTTTCCGGGACAAGTTCTAGCGATTGTGACCACCGATATATGATTTGAGTGGCATCGCAAAAACACCTATTTTTCATGTTTTCTGCCCATTTTCATGGAACCACATTTTTCGGTTCTTCAAAAGAATTATAGCGACCGATACAATCGATACATGGTTTGAGAGGCTTCGCGAAAACTCATGTCGTTCATGTTTTCTGCCTCCATTTTCATGGGCTATAGTTAGCATTTTTCAGTTCCTAGGACGATTTCCACCGACGGTGACCACAGATAAATGCTTAGACGGGTGTCGCTAATACTCACTTTTTTATGTTTTTTTCCATTTTCCGTGGGTTATAGCACATAGTTTTTAGTTGCCAGGATAATTTGTGATTCAAGTGGCTTCGCCAAACCTGGTATTTTTCGTGTTTTCTGCCATTTTCATGGGCTATAGGTCACATTTTCGGTTTTCAAGAGGATTTATAGCGATCGTGACCACCGATACATGGTTTTAGAGCCTTCGCGAAAACTCGTGTTGTTCATTTTTTGTCTCTATTTTCGTGGGCTATAGCTCAGAATTTTTCATTCTTTGAACGATTTCCAGTGAAGTTTACCACTAATACATGGTTAGACAGGTCTCTCAAAAACCTACCTTTTCATGTTTTCTGCCCATTTTCGTGGACTATATCATACAGTTTTTGGTTTCTAGAATAATTTCCAGAGATCGTGGCCAATAATACATTTTTTAGGGGCATCGCCAAAACTCACCTTTTTCATGTTTTTGTCCATTGTCTTGGGCTATAGCACATAGTTTTTGGTTACCGAGACAATTTCTGGCGACTGTGACCACCGATACAGGATTTGAGTGGCGTCGCCAAAAATCCTATTATTCATATTTTCTGCAAATTTTCATGGGTTATATCGCACATTTTTTTGGTTTCTGGGACAATTTATAGCGACCGTGACCACCGATACATGGGTTGAGAGGCTTCACGAAAACTCGTGTTGTTCATGTTTTCTTCCTCTATTTTCGTGGGCTATAGCTCACACTTTTCAGTTCCCGGAATGATTTCAAGCGATGTTGACCACTAATACATGGTTAGATGGGCGTCGCCAAACCTGCCTTTTTCATGTTTTGCCCATTTTCGTGGGCTATTGCGCGTAATTTTTGGTTCTCGCAACAATTTCCAGCGATCGTAAGCACCGATACATGGGCATCATCAAAACTCGGCTTTTTCATGTTTTCTGCCCATTTTCATGGGCTATAGCACACAGTTTTCGGTTTCTAAGATAATTTCTAGCGATTGTGACCACTGATACATGATTTGAGTGGCGTCGCCAAAACTCGTATGCTTCATGTCCTCTGCCTATTTTCATGGGCGCATATTTTTCGGTTTCATGGAAGATTTATAACGACCGAGACAACCGATATATGGTTTGAGAGGCGGCGCAAATACTCATGTTTTCTGCCACAATTTGCATGGGCTATAGGTCAGATTTTTTAGTTCATGGGATGATTTCCAGCGTCGGTGACCACCGATAAATGCTTAGACGGGTGTCGTCAAAACTAGCCTTTTTATGTATTTGCCATTTTTCGTGGGCTATAGCATACAATTTTCGTTTGCTAGGAAAATTTCTAGCAATTATGATTCAAGTGGCGTTGCTAAACCTTGTATTTTTCACACTTTTCGATTTCCGAGATGATTTATAGCGACCGAGACCACCGATACATGGTTTGAGAGGCTTCGCGAAAACTCGTGTTGTTCATTTTTTGTCTCTATTTTCGTGGGCTATAGCTCACAATTTTTCATTCTTTGGACGATTTCCAGCGACGTTCACCACTGATACATGGTTAGACGGGTCTCTCCAGAACCTGCCTTTTCGTGTTTTTTGCCCATTTTCGTGGACTATATTACACAGTTTTTGGTTCCCAGGACAATTTCCAGAGATCGTGACCACTAATATATTTTTGAGGGGCATCGCCAATACTCGCATTTTTTGTATTTTTTTCCATTGTCTCGGGCTATAGCACATATTTTTTGGTTCCCGAGACAATTTTTTGCGATTGTGACCACCGATACATGATTTGAGTGGCGTCGCCAACAATCCTATTTTTCATGTTTTCTGCCCATTGTCATGGGCTATAGCGCACATTTTTTTTGTTTCTAGGACAATTTATAGCGATAGTGACCACCGATACATGGCTTGAGAGGCTTCAACAAAACTCGTGTTGTTCATGTTTCTTCCTCTATTTTCGTGTGCTATAGGTCACATTTTTTAGTTCCCGGGATGATTTCCAGCGATGTTAACCACTAATACATTGTTAGACGGGCATCACCAAAACCTGCCTTTTTCATGTTTTCTGCAATTTTCGCGGGCAATAGCGCGTAATTGTTGGTTCCCAAGACAATTTCCAGCGATCGTGGCCACAGATACATGGTTTGAGGGGCATCGCCAAAATTCGCATATTTCATTGTTTTTTGCCCATTTTCTTGGGATATAGCACACAATTTTAAATTCCCGAGACAATTCATTGTGATTGTGAGATACATGATTTGAGTGGCGTCGCTAAAACTCGTATTTTTCATGTTTTCTGCCCATTTTCATGACCTATAGCACACATTTTTCGGTTCCAAGGAAGATTTCGAGCGACCGTGAGAACCGATACATGGTTTGAGAGGTTTCACGAAAACTCATGTTTTTCATGTTTTATGCCTCCATTTTTCATGGCCTATGGCTCACAATTTAAGTTCACGGGATAATTTTCAGCGACGGTTACACTGGTGTCCCCAAAACTCGTCGTTTTCATGTTTTTTGCCCATTATCTTACATGGGCTATAGCACACAGTTATCTATTCCCAGGAAAATTTCTAGCGATTGTGACCACCGATACATGATTCGAGTGACATCGCCAAAACCTGTATTTTTTATGTTTTCTGCCCATTTTCATGGGCTATAGGGCATATTTTTGGTTTTCGAGACAATTTATATTGACCGTGACCACCGATACATGGTTTGAGAGGCTTCACGAAAACTCGTGTTGTTCATGTTTTTTGCCTCTATTTTCGTGAGCTATAGCTCACAGTTTTCAGTTCCCGAGACGATTTCAAGCGACGTTGACCACTAATACATGGTTAGATGGGCGTCGCCAAACCTGCGTTTTTCATGTTTTCTGTCCATTTGCGTGGGCTATAGCGCGTAATTTTTTGTTCCCGGAACAATTTCCAGCGATCATGAGCACCGATACATGGTTTGAGGGGCATCGCCAAAACTCTCCTTTTTCATGTTTCACACAGTTTTCGTTTCCGGTGATAATTTCTAGCGATTGTGACCGCTGATACATGATTTGAGTGATGTCACCAAAACTCGTATTTTTCATGTTTTCTGCCCATTCTCATGGGCTATAGCGCACATTTTTTTGGTTTCTGGAACAATTTCTAGCGACAATAACCACCGATACATGGGTTGAGAGGTTTCACGAAAACTCGTGTTGTTCATGTTTTCTTCCTCTATTTTCGTGTGCTATAGGTAACAATTTTTAGTTTCCGGGACGATTTCGAGCGATGTTAACCACTAATACATAGTACGAACATCAGCAGAACCTACCTTTTTCATGTTTTCTTCCAATTTTCGCGGGCAATAGCTAGTAATTGTTGGTTCCCAAGACAATTTCCAGCGATCATGGCCACAGATACATGGTTTGAGGGGCATCGCCAAAACTCGCCTTTTGCATGTTTTCTGCCCATTTTCTTGGGCTATAGCACACAATTTTAAATTCCCGAGACAACTTATTGCGATTGTGAGATACATGATTTGAGTGGCATCACTGAAACTCGTATTTTTCATGTTTTCTACGCATATTCATGACCTATAGAACACATTTTTCGGTTACAAGGACGATTTCGAGTGACCGTGAGAACCGATACATGGTTTGAGTGGCTTCACGAAAACTCGTGTTTTTCATGTTTTATGCCTCCATTTTTCATAACCTATGGCTCACAATTTAAGTTCACGGGATAATTTTCAGCGACGGTGACACATGGTTAGACGGGTGTCCCCAAAACTCGCCTTTTTCATGTTTTTTGCCCATTGTCTTATATGGGCTATATCACACAGTTATCTGTTCCCGGGAAAATTTCTAGCGATTGTGACCACCGATACATGATTCGAGTGACATCGCCAAAACCTGTATTTTTTATGTTTTCTGCCCATTTTCATGGGCTATAGGGTATATTTTTGGTTCCCGGGACAATTTATGTCGACCGTGACCACTATACATGGTTTGTGAGGCTTCACGAAAACTCGTGTTGTTCATGTTTTCTGCCGCTATTTTTGTGAGCTATAGCTCACAGTTTTCAGTTCCCGGGACGATTTCAAGCGACGTTGACCACTAATACATGGTTAGATGGGCGTCGCCAAACCTGCGTTTTTCATGTTTTCTGCCCATTTTCGTGGGCTATAGCGCGTAATGTTTTGTTCCCGGAACAATTTCCAGCGATTCGTGAGCACTGATACATGGTTTGAGGGGCATCACCAAAACTCTCATTTTTCATGTTACACAGTTTTCATTTCCTGGGATAATTTTTGGCGATTGTGACCACTGATACATGATTTGAGTGACGTCGCCAAAACTCGTATTTTTCATGTTTCTTCCCATTTTCATGACCTATAGCACACATTTTTTTGGTTCATAGGACGATTACGAGCGACCGTGAGAACCGATACATGGTTTGAGAGACTTCCTGAAAACTCTTGTTTTTCATATTGTCTCCATTTTCATGGGCTATAGCTCACAATTTTAAATTCACGGGATAATTTCCAGCGACGGTGACCACCTATACATGGTTAGACAGGTGTCGCCAAAACTCACCTTTTTCATGTTTTGTGCCATTTTGCGTGGGCTATAGCACACAGTTATCTGTTCCCGGGAAAATTTCTAGCGATTGTGACCACCGATACATGATTCGAGTGGCATCGCCAAAACTCGTATTTTTTATTTTTTCTGCCCATTTTCATGGGCTATAGGGCATATTTTTAGTTCTTGAGATGATTTATAGCGACCGTGACCACCAATACATGGTTTGAGTAGCTTCGCGAAAACTTGTGTTGTTCATGTTTTATGCCTCTATTTTCATGGGCTATAGTTCGGAATTTTCAGTTCACGGGACGATTTCCAGCGACCGTGACCACCGATAAATGCTTAGACGGGTGTCGCGAAAACTCATTTCTTAAGTTTTTTGCCATTTTTCTTGGGCTATAGCACACAGTTTTCGGTTGCTAGGAAAATTTCTAGCAATTGTGATTCAAGTGGGGTCGCCAAACCTCCTATTTTTCATGTTTTCTACCAATTTTCATGGGCTATAGGTCATATTTTCGGTTTTCGAGACGATTTATAGCGACCGTGACCACAGATACATGGTTTTAGAGGCTTCGCGAAAAATCGTGTTGTTCATTTTTGTGTCTCTATTTTCGTGGGCTATAGCTCACAATTTTTCGTTCTTTGGACGACTTCTAGCGACGTTTACCACTGATACATGGTTAGACGTGTCTCTTCAAAACCGGCATTTTCATGTTTTCTGTCCATTTTTGTGGGCTATAGCACACTGTTTTTGGTTCCCGGGACAATTTTCAGCAATCGTGACCACTAATACATTTTTGAGGGGCATCGCCAAAACTCGCATTTCTCATGTTTTTTGCCCATTGTCTTGGGCTATAGCACATAGTTTTTGGTTCCCAGGACAATTTCTGCCGATTGTGACCACCGATACATGATTTAAGTGGCGTCGCCAAAAATCCTATTTTTCCTGGGCTATAGCGCACTTTTTTTTTATAGAAAATTTAGCGACCGTGACCACCGATACATGGGGTTGAGAGACTTCACGAAAACTCGTCTTGTTTATGATTTCGTACTCTATTTCGTGGGCTATAGCTCACCGTTCTTAGTTTCCGGGACGGTTTCTTATGATGTTGGCCACTAATACATTGTTAGACGGGCATCGCCAAAACCTGCATGTTTCATGTTTTGTACCCATTTTCGGAGACAATAGCGCGTAATTGTTGGTTCCCAAGATAATTTCCAGCGATCGTGGCCACAGAGACATGGTTTGATGGGCATAGGCAAAACTTGGCTTTTTCATGTTTTCTACCCATTTTCTTGGGCTAGCACACAATTTTCGGTTCCCGGGACAATATCTGGCGATTGTGACCACTGATACATTATTTGAGCATGGTTACCAAAACTCGTATTTTTCATGTATTATGCCCATTTTCATGACCTATAACACACATTTTTTGGTTCACATGACGATTTCTAGCGACCGTGAGAACCGATACATGGTTTAAGAGGCTTCACGAAAACTTGTGTTTTTCATATTTTCTACCTCCATTTTCATGAGCGTACTTTTTGGTTCTCGGATCAATTTCCAACGATCGTGAGCATCGATGCATGGTTTGAGGGGCATCGCCAAAACTCGCCTTGTTCATGTTTTCTGCCCATTTTCTTGGCCTATACCAATCAGATTTCGGTTTCCGGGACATTTCTAGCGATTGTGACCACCGATACATCATTTCAGTATCGTCGCCAAAACACCTATTTTTCATGTTTTCTGCTCAGTTTCATGGGCGCACATTTTTCAATTCCGCAGAAGAATTATAGCGACCGAGACAACCAATACATGGTTTGAGAGTCTTTGCAGAAAATCATGTTGTTCATGTTTTATGCCTCCATTTACATGGGCTATAGTTCGCATTTTCAGTTCCTGGGCCGATTTCTAGATACGGTAACCACCGGTAAATGCTTAGACGGGTGTCGCCAAAACTCGTCCTATTATTTTTTTCCCATTTTTCGTGGGATATAGCACTCAGTTTTTGGTTGTCACGACAATTTCTAGCAATTGAGATTCAAGTGGCGTCGCCAAATCTCGTATTTTTCATGTTTTCTGCCCATTTTCATGGGCTATAGGTCACTTTTTCAGTTTTCGAGATGATTTATAGCAACTGTGACCACCGATACATGATTTGAGAGGCTTCGCGAAAACTCGTGTTGTTCATTTTTTGTCTCTATTTTTATGGGCTATAGCTCACAATTTTTCATTCTCTGGACGATTTCCAACGACGTCTGCCACTGATACATGGTTAGACGCGTCTCTCCAAAGCCTGCCTTTTCATGTTTTCTGCCCATTTTCGTGGACTATAGCACACAGTTTTTGATTCCTGGGACAATTTCCAGCGATCATGACCACTAATACATTTTTTAGGGGCAATGCCAAACCTCGCCTTTTTCATGTTTTCAGTCCATTTTCTTGGGCTATATAGCACACTGTTTTCGGTTCCCGGGACAATTTCAAGTGATTGTGACCACTGATACATGATTTGAGTGGCGTTACCAAAACTCGTATTTTTCATGTTTTCTGCCCATTTTCATGACCTATAGCACACTTTTTTTTGTTCCCAAGACGATTTTGAGCGACCATGACCACCGACATGGGTTGACAGGCTTCACGAAAACTCGTGTTGTTCATGTTTTCTTCCTATATTTTCGTGGGCTATAGGTCACAGTTTTCAGTTCCCGGGACGATTTCCAGCGAAGTTGACCACTAATACATTGTTAGACGGGCATCGCCAAAACCTGCCTATTTCATGTTTTCTGCCCATTTTCACGGGCAATAGCGCGTAATTGTTTGTTCCCAAGACAATGTACAGCGACCGTGGCCACAGATACATGGTTTAAGGGGCATCGCCAAAACTCGGTTTTTTCATGTTTTCTGCCAATTTGCTTGGGCTATTGCACACATTTTTCGGTTCCCGGGACAATTTCTGACGATTGTGACCACTGATACATGATTTGAGTGGCATCTCCAAAACTTGTATTTTCATGTTTTTCTGCCCATTTTAATGACCTATAGCACACATTTTTCGGTTCCCAAGACGATTTCGAGCGACTGTGAAAATAATACATGGTTTGAGAGGCTTCACGAAAACTCGTGTTTTTCATGTTTTCTGCCTCCATTTTCATTGGAGCTCACAATTTTAAGTTCACGGGATAATTTACAGCGACGGTGACCACCGATACATGGTTAGACGGGTGTCGCAAAAACGAGCTTTTTTCATGTTTTCTGCCCTTTTTCGTGGGCTATATCACACATTCATCTGTTCCCGGGACAATTTTTAGCGATTGTGACCACTGATACATAATTTGAGTGGTGTCGCCAAAACTCGGATTTTTTATATTTTCTACCCATTTTGATTGGCTAGCTATAGGGCATATTTTTGGTTCCCGAGACGCTTTATAGTGACCATGACCACCGATACATTGTTTGAGAGGCTTCGCGAAAACTCGTGTTGTTCATGTTTCCTGCCTCTATTTTCGTAGGCTGTTCACTGTTTTCAGTTCCCAAGACGATTTAAAACGACGTTGACCACTAATACATGGTTAGATGGCCGTCGCCAAACCTGCCTTTTTCATGTTTTATTACCATTTTCGTAGGCTATAGCGCGTAATTTTTGCTTCCCAGAACAATTCCCATCGATTGTAAGCACCGAATAATGGTTTGAGGGCTATCGCCAAAACTCGCATTTCTCATGTTTGCTGCCCATTTTGTTGGCCTATAGCACACATTATTCGGTTTCTAGGATAATTTCTAGCGATTGCGACCACCGATAGATGATTTGAGTGGCGTCGCCAACACACCTATTTTTCATGTATTCTGCTTATTTTCATGGGCGCAAATTTTTCGGTTCCGTAGAAGAATTATAGCGACCGAGACAAGCGATACATGGTTTGAGAGACTTCGCGAAAACTCATGTTGTTCATGTTTTCTGTCTCCATTTTCATGGGCTATAGTTCGCATTTTTCAGTTCCCGGGGCGATTTCCAGCGACAGTGACCACCGAAATGCTTAGACGGGTGTCGCCAAACCTCGCCTTTTTTATGTTTTTTGCCATTTTTCGTGGGCTATAGCACAAAGTTGTCGGTTGCCAGGACAATTTATAGCAATTGTGATTCAAGTGGCGGCGCCAAACCTCGTATTTCTATTGTTTTCTGCCCATTTTTATGGGCTATAGGTTACATATTTTTCGGTTTTCGAGACGATTTATAGCGACCGTGACCACAGATACATGGTTTGAGAGGCTTCGCGAAAACTCGTGTTGTTCATTTTTTTTTGTCTCTATTTTCGTGGGCTATGGCTCACAATTTTCCGTTCTTTGGACGATTTCTAGCGACGTTTACCACTGATACATGGTTAGACGTGTCTCTTCAAAACTGGCATTTTCATGTTTTCTGTCCATTTTTGTGGGCTATAGCACACAGTTTTTTGGTTCCCAGGACAATTTCCAGCAATCGTGACCACTGATACATTTTTGAGGGGCATCGCCAAAACTCGCATTTCTCATGTTTTTTGCCCATTGTCTTGGGCTATAGCACATAGTTTTTGGTTCCCAGAACAATTTCTGCCGATTGTGACCACCGATACATGATTTAAGTGGCGTCGCCAAAAATCCTATTTTTCCTGGGCTATAGCGCACTTTTTTTTTCTGGAAAAATTTAGCGACCGTGACCACCGATACATGGGGTTGAGAGGCTTCACGAAAACTCCTGTTGTTTATGATTTCGTACTCTATTTCGTGGGCTATAGCTCACCGTTTTTAGTTCCCGGGACGATTTCTTATGACGTTGGCCACTAATACATTGTTAGACGGGCATCGCCAAAACCTGTATTTTCATGTTTTCTACCCATTTTCGGAGACAATAGCACGTAATTGTTGGTTCCCAAGATAATTTCCAGCGATCGTGGCCACAGAGACAGGGCAAAACTTGGCTTTTTCATGTTTTCTACCCATTTGCTTGGGCTAGCACACAGTTTTCGGTTCCCGGGACAATATCTGGTGATTCTGACCACTGATACATTATTTGAGCATGGTCGCCAAAACTCGTATTTTTCATGTTTTCTGCCCATTTTCATGACCTATAGCACACATTTTTTTGGTTCACATGACGATTTCTAGCGACCGTGAGAACTGATACATGGTTTAAGAGGCTTCACAAAAATTTGTGTTTTTCATATTTTCTACTCCCGCTATGCCGGTTTATTAGGCTTATAATGGGATGCGCTGCAACCAAGGTGGTTATCTATTGGGCCATGATAATCTTAATGGACATGATTTACCTTCGATTCTTTCTCTTTCCCATGCGCTAATTTAGGCAGAAGCCAAAAGATGGCCTAGAGCCCCTGCGAAGGATCAGATAAAAACGGAAATGCGATGCATGCACTGGTCAATTTCGTTTCACACCATTAAAGAGGAGAGAGGAGACGCTAGTTTCCAGGAATTTTAGCAATTAAATCACGTATTAACTAGGAAATCTAGCTTAATTTCATGGAATTCTCCTAATTTAACGACAAGCCCAGTAAACCGGCATGGAGGGAGTACCTCCATTTTCATGAGCTATGCTCTTGTCATTAATATTCTTGTTGTTTTAGCGGAAATTCAATTCGGCTCCCGGGTGCGTATGCTCCCTCTACCAAAAAAAAATATTTCGAAATGTCAAAAAATTTGGACCAAAAATTCTACATGTACATCTTCATTATGTATGTGCATTCGTCAAGTTTCACGAAAAAACAATATTTTTTGTGGTCTATGTAAAAAGGAGAAACTTTATCATGTGAAAAGCATTATTTTTAGCACCGAATTTTATCTTTTTTACATACGTCACATGATAAGTCGATTTTTTATGAAACGACTTTGTGAGCGCGTAGCATGTGAAGATGTACGTACCAATTTTTTGTTTCAATTTTTTTGAAATTTAAAATATGTGTAATATGCATTTCAAATTATAGGGAGCATATGCACCCATGTTCCAAAACACCACTCCCTTGTTTTAGTGCCAATGCTCCTTTTCACCAGGCAAGAAATCAGGAATACTTCTTTCAGGGAAAGTGAGTTTGGCCGAATATATATAGCTGCAAATAGAAAATAGAGACCAATCTTACGTTGCCGAATATATATACTTCTTTCAGGGAATTCTTGTTTTTTTTATCGAAAAAAAGACGCATACATTGATCTATGCAGAAGTCGAGGCTACCATGTCCATTTCGAAAAACATTCCCAGATAGGTATGGGTTGCTCACAGGGAACTGGATTACACTGACTTAACAGGCTTACACACTTTCAAATAAGTAGATTATATGTGAGCATTCATCTTGCATGTACGCATTTGCTTTATTCAGGTTCTCCGTGGCGCCGTGCTGGATCGATACGGGAAAGTAGCCACACCATGCTGCAAGGTTCAGTTGACGTCCGACCAGCTGATGCTCACCTCGCCGACGCTGGGGTCAAGATTGAAGTTACGCCAGATGTGGGCGGACGCGCCCACCTCGCCGTCGCAGTCGCCGCACTCGTCCACGACCGTGGCGCTGATGTGAAGGTTGGCAGAGTCCTGGATGCGGATCAGCTTGCCGCACCGCGCACCGCCGTCGAACCACTCGGATGACAGGGAAACTATGAATTCCTCGTCGCTGTGGTACTGGCCGTCGCACGCCGCCGGCCCGCCGCCCCCCTCGCCCTCCTGGAAGCCATTCACCGTCATCGTTGCCGGGACGTTGACGAGAAACGAGGTCCCTGGAGTAGTGTGGGGCCGGCAGACGGCGCACGACACCTGCAGAAAGACAAGGATGCCGGCGAAAAGTAGCGCGACCTTGGTGGAGTTCGCCATGGTAATTAAGCTTCTGCTTGCCCTCTGTGTGTGTGTGTGTGTGTTTTTTGTGGTATCTCAAGGTTGCTGGTGGAGGAGTTTATGTAGGCGCGCGCTGCAGCCTCAAGACAAAGTGGGGGACGTACTTACGCATGACCATGCCGCCCTAGTGTTACCCGCCGCCCAATTAAGCTGCTGACAGGTAAAATCTTTGTGTATTGCTTCGTCGTCTTAGTCCTTCGTGACTCTTTACCCGTTTTATCATTCTTTATTTTTTTCGAAATGGGGAATGAAATCCCGGCTTCTGCATCATGATGATGCACACGGCCTTTTATTAAAAGTATAAGAGTACATAGTTAAAACAACTCAGGCATCGCCTAGAATTGATACAAGAATCAACCAGCGAAAGAAAACTAAAACAGAGGGACTACACATCATTGTATCCGTCTATTGTGCCACCAGCCAGCCAGGCACAAGATATCCTGAGCGACCATCTGGAGCCGAGGGCATCCAGTAACCATAGCATCCCGCTGTCCCTCCGGTGAAAGGAGAGCCACAACTGGACCCAATGTGACACCATATGGGTAACCTGCAAAAAGTGAAATGAAGACTTTTTGTTAAAAATAATATCATTCCTTGTCTTCCAGATAGACCAACATAAGGCAGAAACCCCAATACGGATGAAGGCCTTAGATTGTCTATCAACTCCTTTTAACCAATTACCAAACATATTGGTAATATTGGTTGAAGGTGGGAGCGCAAAAGTAAAATTAATCATACGCCAAAGAATTTTAGCTAAAGGACAAGTGATGAACAAGTGCTCAATAGTTTCCTGCTCACCACAAAAAACACATTTTGTACACCCATTCCACCTTCTTTTGGCTAAATTGTCTTTAGTAAGTAAAACTTTATTGCTTAAGATCCACATAAATATTTTTATCTTTAGGGGAACTTTAACTTTCCAAAGATACTTTCGCAGAAAAGGGGTATGGTCATTTATAAGATCCTCGTACATAGATTTTACTGTAAATACGCCGTTTGTTGTCAATTTCCAAACAAACTGATCCTTCTCATCCGATAAATTAATCCTTATAAGTCGTCGGCATAACTGCAACCATAAAGACCATTTGTTTCCCATTAACAGTCTTCTGAAACCGATATTCAGAGGCGTTTGGGCTAACACATGAGCTACTGTTACATTCTTGTGATGCACAATGTTATATAAGGATGGATATTGTTGAGTTAATGGTGTACTACCTAACCAGGTATATTCCCAGAAACGTATATTGGTACCATTACCTACATGTAGAACTCCTCTACTAAAAAAATCGTCCTTAACCTTCATTCTTTATTGTTGATTGAACTTCTATTTTTTCATGGTAACTTATTGTGTTTAACTGTGTGATCCCTATATAAGACACATCCTTAAAATTTCGTTGGTCAAGAACTTAGAAATTTGACTATGATTTGTACTCATAATATATCAATAAAGCTTAAATAAATATATATGAAAGAAAAGAGATTTGCAAAACGAATGCAACGATACCATTAATATTTTGAAACCATATACATCCTCCGTCCCAAAATCTGTTGCGTACAAGTTTTAGTTAAAATCAAACTTACTAAAGTTGCACCAACTATATAGCAAACAACATATTATCAATGATACGAAAATGTAGATAATAGGAAATATATTTCACCATGATTCTAATAATATTAATTTCATACTATAAAAGTTGGTATATTTTGTTATATAATTGGTCAAACTTTATAAATTTTAACTTTCACTTAAAATTATGTGCAACATAAATTAGGACGGAGTCAAAGTTGTGTTTCAAGTACTATCAGAAAAAAATCATACACAATATTTTGGAAGGGTGGATATAGTTTTGCCCCAATAAAGTTCAATTTATTTATCATAGTTAACGTTATGTAAAACTACAGTGTGTGATGGAAACAAATTACGACTATAGTAACATAAGATATATGGTTTTGCTAATTACAAATCACCTGAGAATTAAATATATCTTAGTCGACACTAAACCGTTTGATAGCATTGTGATTCATGCTATTTTGTGAGTTATACATGGGTTGTAGCTGAGGTTTCCCTGTCCACCTTCTTTTGTGACATAAATGTCTCTAGTTGCTAATTATAAGTGGCACGAGAGTTAATAAATCCTAGTCGACCTCTGAATCATTTGATTGCATCGTGATTCATGTTATCTTGTGAATTGCACATGAGTATGCAACTAAGATTTTACCAGTTGCAAGTTGCACATGGATTGTAGCTAAAATTTCTTCAGCTACAACTAAAGAAAAATATTCACACCATCAAATTTGTTTCGTGATTCATGTGGATATATGAGTTAGACTGTAACTAAGGATTCAGCAACGTCACCCTACTGAAATTTAGTTAAATCTAAGTCGACCGAGATCTAAGCATGCTTTAAGATATAATGAATTTTTAATGTGCATGTCGTGCTCATGTGAACATTATTACAACGAGCAACTATCTACAAAATGTATGACTTCAATGAACAAAAAGATACAACTATCGAAACCTTTTTCTTTAACTTGTGCCGAACACTTTCTCATGTAAACAATATTTAATCCTGACGTGAACACTCCCTCAAGTAATATGTATCAGATGGCGTATCTGAAATTTCTCTTGAAATTTGTTTTGCAACGGTTGGGCCAGACTTAATATGGCCCATCAGGGCCCTCTTTGCTGGCCTGTTCTGGGCTCATATCTGATGCATTTTGCATCAATTAGGACGTGTTGGTTTAAATATATCAAAAAGAAAGAAATGGAAAAGCTAAAAAATGAAGTAGTAAATAAAAATAATGGAATAGAGAAATAAAAAATGAAAGACAACGGGAAAGAAATATGAAAAAAAGGAGAGAAAACGTGGAAATAAATTTCCATGTTTGATCATGCTATGTGTTCTAGAGAATGTGTTACAAAATTTTAATGGTATTTAGCAAAAAAATCAATTGTACGGTATGTTTTAGCAAACATCTTATCTTTATTATCTTTTCCTCCCTCTTGCTAACCCCGTACACAACACAGAGAAATAGCATCCCGGTGCGATTGAGGTTGCCATGGTGGAGGTTATGGGGCAGCCGGAGGCTAGGCGATGTCCCCTCCTAGATCGAGCCTAGCCAGAGAGGTTAACGACACGTCCGGCCGCAGCGTGATAGCGAGGACGAGGATGGACCGAGAAGAGGCGGCAGCACTGACGAAGGCTGGCCGCGGGAGGCGGGAGATGGACGGGCGGGCTAGTTCCGGTGGGTGTGGTTTCGTGACCAGATGCGAGCAGGGAGGAGCAATCGGAGTTGCGAAGATAACACTGTTTACGGTCAAGTGAGTGAGGACCATTAGATGTATAACTGACGGCTGCAAAACAAAAGTGACTAGAATACTACCGTGAGCTTAATTAATTCTCTAAATGTACGATACTACTATATAATACTACCAATTGTAACTGTCTTACACCGCAACAGTAATGTTCGTTCAGACATGCTCCACCCCGTCCTTTCGTTAGCAGCCCATTGAGATGTTGCTAGCTGAACACAACAGATTTTTTAGTTTAGTGCCGGTTTTGTGTCTAGGGGTCAGTCAGTCCTACAAGATTACCTGCTACTTTTGTCACACATGATTATACTACAAGCATACTATGGGGGTTTCATGCTTACGTGATCAAGATGACTATGTTTCTGTTGGACTGGTGCGCTGGATTTGTCGGATTATGTGCTTTGTTTTGCTTGATGGCTTGTGCGATTAGCTTTTGACATAGAGCTAATTAATGTACCCTGGTATTTGCTTGGTAGCGACAAGAAAGCATCCGGGAAGCTTGCTTGTCACCCGCCAATATCTCATCTTCCCACACGTCCATGTCACACATGCTAGAAACATAGAAGATATTGTAAGTGCTGATGGCGCATATGCATGTCCATCCCACTTCCAATCATATCTTAGGACATACACCATACAGGCGAATTATGATACAATCCTCGTCCTCGTAACTCTGTGTATGATTTTTATAGTTATATAAGTAACACATCCTACGTAACTCGATAGCCGGCAGCAACGAAGCATCCTGGAAGCATCCCTGCCCAAGAACTCTATTTATAACCTGCCCCGCCCCTCCCCTCTGCCACATCTCCTTATCTTCACACCCAAACCAGAGTTTCAGATTTGCAAATCGTTGCAGTTCACTGTCTGATCCATATTCTTCTTCCTACCCAATTGGCAGAAAGGCGCGTCTAGGACAAGGTGATATTGATACTCATGTTTTCTTTGGGATTTATCATGACTAACAGTAATCACACTCTGAGACATGCTCTCTTTCTCTAACATGTTCAACCAATCAAATTGTTTTCTGTTTTTGTGCAGGGAAGACATAGAATGGCAGAGATGGTGGGATCAGCGGTTGTGCAGGAGGTTGTTAGTGGAGCCTTCTCATTCATGCGCAATACCCATGAGGAGATGGTCTCCCAGAGTCACCTCATCGAGAGACTGAAGTGGGCGCATTTGGAACTCGAGTTTGCGTTGGAGAGAAAGTTTAGTTTAGGGTTTTCGGGGTAGTGCTGCTACCCCTCAGGATCTTTATTATATAATACAAAGTACAAGGTTACAATAGGCAGGACTCTCGTATACTAGACGTATACGGATCCGTTTCCAACACTCCCCCTCAATCTGAACTACTACTATTACATACAAGATTCAGATTGGACCGGAAACGCTCTAACATCTGCCTAGTAGCTAGCTTAGTAAATACATCAGCTAGTTGATCACTCGTCGAGATAAACCTAACATCAAGCATCCCAGAAGCAACACGCTCTCGCACAAAGTGGAAATCTATCTCAATGTGCTTCGTCCTAGCGTGGAAGACTGGGTTTGCCGTCAGGTAAGTAGCCCCTAAGTTATCACACCACAAGATGGCGGTACGCTGTTGAGGTACTCTTAGTTCCTTCAAAACAGACTCTATCCACATAGCTTCTGCAACTCCATTACCCAAAGCTTTATATTCTGCCTCAGTACTAGACCTGGAAACAGTAGGCTGTTTCTTGGCACTCCATGAAATCAGATTTGGACCAACAAAAACAGCGAACCCACTAGTGGAACGGCGGTCATCAATGTCTCCTGCCCAATCAGCATCTGTAAAAATGCTAACACCAGTGAGCTTGGACTTACGTATTCGCAGTCCTGTATCAAGCGTCCCTTTGATATATCGCAATATGCGTTTCACAGCTTCCCAATGTAAATCGGTTGGCTGAGACAAGAACTGACACACCTTATTCACAGCAAAAGATAAATCAGGACGAGTAAGCGTCAAGTACTGCAACCCGCCAACAATGCTGCGATATCTGGTAGAATCTTCAGTCCCCAATACAGTACCAGTCTCTCGACCAAGTCGATCCGTGGCATCCATAGGCGTTGAAGTAGCGCGACAATTCTCCATACTCACTCGATGAAGAAGATCCAAAGCATACTTCCGCTGAGTGAGAACCATCCCCCCTGAATTGTAAGACGCCTCAAGTCCAAGAAAATACGCCAGAGGACCAAGATCCTTAATAGGAAAACTAGCAGACAGCTGCCGAACCAATTTATCAACCGCAGCAGGTGTAGAACCAGCAATCACAATATCATCAACATAGACCAGCATGTAAATCTGAACTCCATGCCGAGAAAATATGAAGAGAGATGTATCAGCCTTCGATGAAACAAAACCAAGCTGAAGAAGCCGACCACTTAGCCGGGCATACCAGGCACGAGGAGACTGCTTGAGGCCATAAAGAGCTCGCTGAAGCTTGCACACATGAGAGGGATACCGAGCATCCTCAAATCCAGGAGGCTGTTGCATATACACATCCTCAGACAGGTAACCATGCAAGAATGCATTACTGACATCAACCTGCCTCAGCGTCCAACCATGAGAAACAGCAAGAGACAACACTAAACGGACCGTGGCAGGCTTCACAACAGGACTAAAGGTGTCTCCATAATCAATACCATGCTGTTGAGTAAAACCACGAGCAACCAGTCGAGCTTTATATTTATCAACTGAGCCATCCGGACGTTGTTTGGTTTTGAACACCCACTTGCTGCCAACAATATTGACTCCCGGAGGTCGAGGTACCAACTTCCAGGTATTAGTGTGACAGAGAGCAGCAAACTCGTCAGACATAGCGTTACGCCAAGCGGGTTCACGAAGAGCAGCAATGTGGGAGACTGGAGTCGCAAAGAAAGCACGTCGAGATGGATCATACCGGACTGTACCATCCGTATATTCTTTCAGACGTCGCGTAGCATCCCGAGTACGTGTCACCATGGGATGCGCAGAAGGCACATACGTCGGCGCAGTGGTCGAAGGCGCAGTGGTCGAAGCATCAGCATGCGATGACGGAACCGAGCTCGGTTCATCGGCCGGCCGGGCCGAAGACGGCCCATCAACAGGAGGCGACGAAGCAGCGTGGGGATCCGTGCCACCATGCACGTCAAGCGCCCCGCTGCCATGCACGTCGATCGCCGATGCGTCAAGAACGTCGGTCGCCAACGGAGGAACCTGCACATCACGATCACCAACACTTGCGGAAGGATTAGTAGCCAAATATGTTAGGTCATAATTTCGCACTGGAGTACTAGTAGCCGGTTCAGAAGCTGGAAAAGTAATAGCGTCAGCTAGTGTGGACACATCGACTGTAACACCGGGGGTAGCAAAAGGAAAGACAGACTCATCGAAAACAACATCTCGAGAGATATAAATCCGCCCGGTAGACCGGTCGAGACATTTGTAGCCTTTATGCATAGGACTGTAACCAAGGAAAACACACATCTTGGACCGAAACTCAAGTTTGTGGGTGTTATACTTACGAAGACTAGGCCAACAAGCACAGCCGAAAATACGAAGAAAATCATAATTCGGCTGAATATGAAGAAGACGCTGAATAGGAGTATCCTGGCGAAGCACCGGAGTAGGCATGCGATTTATGAGATAGCACGCGGTAAGAAAGGCTTCATCCCAATAGTACAATGGGAGAGATGAATGAGCTAGCAAGGCAAGACCAGTTTCAACCAAGTGACAATGTTTGCGCTCGGCAATACCATTCTGTTGGGAGGTGTGTGGACAGGAAACACGGTGAGAGATACCGGTGTGCTGAAAATAGCTATGCAACCGGTGATATTCACCACCCCAATCAGATTGAACGGCACGAATCTTAGTGTTCAAAAGACGCTCAACATGGGCTTGAAAGGCGTAAAATACCTGCTCAACATCTGACTTATGCTTGAGAAGATATATCCAACAGAAACGAGAGTAGTCATCGATAAAACTCACATAATACTTGTACCCCCCAGAGGAAGCACGAGCAGGGCCCCAAACATCGGAATGAATTAATTCAAGAGGCTCGGTAGAAACACGAGAAGAAGCACTATATGATAACCGATGACTTTTACCACGTTGACAAGCATCACAAACTAGAGTTGAATTGTCCGAAGGAGAACACAAAAGACCGTTTTGCCTAACAATGGAACTAACGACATTATTTGTAGGGTGACCGAGACGCTGGTGCCAATGGGACGACGTGATCTTGACTCACGGATCCAGACACGACGAGCTGAAGAAGACAGAGGCTCGTCCGAGCGGAAGAGGATAGAGGCCATCCTTGCTTCTACCGCGAAGCAGAACCCTCCTCGTGGCCTTGTCCTTAACAAGGAAAAAGAATTTGTGAAATTCAATAAAGATATTGTTATCTGAAACAAGGCGTTTAACCGACAAGAGATGCTCGACTAATATTTGGAACATGGAGGATATTTTTCAAGCGAAGGGAAGAACCGGCTATAGTAGAGTGTCCAATGTGCGAAATAGACAAACCTGAACCATTCGCTACTTGAACTTGATCCTTGCCATTATAAGGGGCTCGAACATGAAGACGCTCGAGATCGCTAGTCGGATGATCGGTTGCGCCGAGTCCATCACCCGGTGTCCCGAGTCGGTGTTGGAGGAGGTCGACGCCGAATTACCGAACGAGAGTTGGGATAGTAGTCCTGGTCGAAACGCGCTGGCGACAGTCTTGGGCCTCATGGCCCCAGTTTTTACAAATCTGGCACTTGGGGCGCCAGCGACGGCGACCATTGTTGCCGTTGTAGCCTCCTCCTCCTCCGCCGCCATTGTTACGGCGACGATCCTGGCCGCCCTGACCCTGCTGCTGCTGCTGCGGGTATCCGCCCGATGGGCGGCCTCCAGATGGGCGACCGGTATCCTGCATGTCCGGACGACTTCCAGAGTTGGGAGCGTTGAACCGCATCGTGGAGTTGGCCGACGAGGTCCACTCGTTTTCGGCCTGCTGCGAGAGCTGCAGCGCTTCAAAGTTCAGCACCATGGAGTAGAAGTTGGCTGCGGTCACCGGAGTGGTGACAACGTTAAGCGACGCCGCAATCGGGTTGAAGTCTCTTCCCAAGCCGGTGAGCATGTAGTCAATGATCTCATCATCACGAAGCGGAGATCCAGCGGCGGTCATGGCGTCGGCCAAAGCCCTCGCCTTGTGCATGTACTCGCTGGCAGTCATGTCACCCTTCCTCAGCGCCTGGAGCTGGACTCGGATGTGCCGCACACCTGCGCGGCTCTGGGCTGAGAACATTGCGTGGATCGAACTCCACACCGCAGCGGCCGTCGAACAGCCGAGGAGTTGGCTCGCGATCTCCTCCGTCATGGAAGAGAGGAGCACGCCTTGGACCTTCTGGTCCTGTGTCCACCACGTCGCGTACGCGGGGTTAGGCACAGCCCTAGCAGCATCACCCGTCCCCTCGGTGATGGTCTGGGCTGGAGCGGCGGCCGTCCCGTCGAGGAAGCCATGAAGGGAGGCGCCGGAGAGATTGGTGAGGGAGAGCGCTCGCCAGAGGGCAAAGTTGCCTCGATCAAGGCGGATCGCGATCGGAGTGATCGCAGAAGGAGCAACGACAGCCGGGGGTGAGACGATGGGCCCTAGGGCAGTGGAGGCCATAGCGGAAGTAGTCGTCATCGCCATGGGAGAGGCGACGGTGGAGGCGATATCGATCTCGGTGATATCGATCTCGGCTGCGGCGGCTGTTTGGCTCTGATACCAAGTTTAGTTTAGGGTTTTCGGGGTAGTGCTGCTACCCCTCAGGATCTTTATTATATAATACAAAGTACAAGGTTACAATAGGCAGGACTCTCGTATACTAGACGTATACGGATCCGTTTCCAACAGAGAACACAGAGGATGCCCATGATAGAGGTGTCTTTGCTGAAAATGAGGATGATGATCAAGCAGGCCTTTGAGGAGAGCCGTGATTTACTCTACAAGCAGCAAACACTGCCGGTTAATCTTGAAGAAGGAGGCACAGAGCAAGGGGTAACACTCGCCCCCTCTTTACCTAACAGGATTATGCATGCTGTCAAGCCTTTCTTTGGCACTGAAAAGGGCTCAATCAGCGGATCCTGTGTTAGAAGATTTGAGATGTTTGCGCAGAAGACCGACAAGTTTGTCAGAGACGTAGAGTCTGGCTGTTCCCTTGCTCCCTATAGGTTCTCCTATCCTATCATCGCACAACTTCTTGAAGGCAAATATCTGCGCCATGAAATGGTAAGCGGAAGCCAAACCCGTAGGATTTCAATATTTGCATGTTGTCTCGAAGATTATGGTGTAGTGGGAATTGTAAATTTAGATTTCCAAGATCTCAAGACACCAACAAAATGTTTTCGCCTAAGTTTGATGCTACGGCTATCAGAAAGCACGGACATAGTTGGGATTTCCACTAAATGTTTGCAGTCACTTGGGCCACAGTTCAAATCTCTGGCTGATGTTGCATCTGGAGAACTCACTGGAATATCCACACAAGTCAGTATGATTACACCGGGACCAGCTTTTCGGGAGTTTGTGTTCAACATGATTAACAATGCCATTAGAAGTTTCCGTCAAGAACCATTATGCTGCATAGGCGACGGGTTTCAGGCTTCTGCTAAGAACATGCTCTCGTCCCAATTAACAGAGGGCTTTCCAGAACAAGTTAGCTATTTGAGGTTTGACTGCTTTATTTCAGCCGCTGAGTACAGCTCGCAGACCTCAACCGTTGAAAGGAACAGAAACACCATAAAGGCCTGGCCAGTTCCACAACTGTCAGTTACCTTCCGACCTCATGACTTGTCTCCAACGGTGGATGGAAAAGGTTGTACTTACGTATTGACAGCCGGGGGAGAATACCGCGGGCCTTTAAATTTCTTATTAGAACTTTCAGAGGTGGCAGAGTTTGTACCATTGCTAGCAGTTAATTTTTTCAATCTTGAACCTGAGCGGACAGAATTTGTGATGATCTGGTGCTCGGCACATGGTAATGCAACGTTTACTGTTTCGAAGCCAATCACTGAAGTAAAACGTGCGCCCAAAGTAGGCGACGGGTCCAAGACCAGGAGAGTATCTAAGAGAAAGCGGTAGAAGTTCAGACTTCAGAGTAGAGATCACCTCTATGCTTAGCCTACAAGTAGTGCTACTTTTAGCGTGGCCTGTTAAAATGTGCTTGATATCTAGTACCTGTTGCGGTCGTACTGCTATGGCGTGTGAGTTGTAATATACACGCACTCTGCTCTTCTCTTTCTTTTCTGAAGCACCCTTGTACGCTCTAGTGTTCTTGCTAAATGGATAAAGCAATTGAACCATCTTATGTTTTGTATCAGGCAAATTGCTACTATGAGTTTTCATTTTCACAGTTTATAGATACAGTTGTATATGTCTTGTAGTATTACTGATCCAAGCATCGCTAGTCTGACAGAGATACCAGTTGACGGGGGATCAGCAGCAGCATAATGTGATCACACGGTGTCTTGATTCCCCTGTTTCTGATCACACCCTGTCGGCTCTAGAGATGCCGCTCCATTCCAAGGGATGAGTCATTCAGATGATCAGATCAGATGAGATGCAGCTACCGTAGCAATAGAGTGCGTGTGCTGGAGCAGAGTGAGCATACCGGACTCCCCCGTTCTGGGTTGCACGCAATTGTGTAGTACAGTATTAGATTTGCATGCAACCCGTGGAAGAAGAATCCCACGACACTGGGAGGCAAGATTACTAACGTTGGCCAGCTACTTTATCTGTTTTTTTTTTCATTTGCGGTCGATATTCGAATTTCTTGCTGAGCAATCAACAAAAAATTCGACATCCAACTTTTTCTTACTTCGATTGGGAAAACAAAGGCAAACTTGCGTGTTTTTTTGTCAGTACTACTCCGTGGTGCTTCATAGAGAGTTGAGTAGCAAGCACACGCAGACAGAAAGCCAGGATAAAACGGTTCTATGAATAAAACACTTGTGTCAGATCACAACGAACATCCTGGGCATCTTAAGTTCTTCCGTGTATCTAGAACATCCACCGGCCGCCACTGTTCTCTGCACGGCCTTCGCCGCGCCCAGGTAGCCTCCTCTTCTCTTTTCTCCCAGGTTCAGTATCAGACAGCTGGGCGGTTTCAGGACTACATGTATAACCTGGTTGTTTGAACATTTCGGCACAGCTTGTATAGTCCGATGGTAGCTTTATCCAGTTTGGGGTGTAAATTCGACCCATTGATTTCAATATCAACAGCGGATTTATGTTTCTTTTTGTTTCAGCGCTGCAAATAAGGTTTGGATTAGAAATTTGTGGCATAGGAGATCCATATTGTATAATTGTTTTGAATTGTTTCCATAGCTTTAACAAAATTTTAGGTGTCCCATTGTCCCAAACCTCGGAGTAACTGATATGTCTCTAGTATATAAAGCTTTCTTTCTTTCTTTTTCTGTGGTCAAAGTACAAGCTTTCAAAATTTCAGCTAGCAGTCGACAATTTCGACATATATCCGTTGCATATTTGGGTTGGCACACTGCTCGGTGTTCACTGCAATTCAGAAAAAAAAATTTCTTTTGGTCAGTGGTACACCGAGGTGCACATAGATCAGCGAAGCAGCTGGCCTGAGTTGAGTAGCACACGCATGCAGACAGAAATCCAGGATAAAATAGTTCTGTGAATGAAACAATTCTGTCCGATCAGAATGTACATCTAGGACATCTTCAGTTATTCACTGTAACTGAAACACCTTCCAGTTCCACACTTCTACAAGCATGAAACAATCGACAAAATTGTCTACGGAGATAAAAAACCAAACTAATAAATAAATTTAAATATTCCATTTTGCTACAAGGAAGAGTGTAGAGGGCCTCCACTGACTGTAAGGGGGTTCAGAGAGGCCTGACGGACTCAAATGTTACTATAAACAATAGGACACTAAAAGGTTGTCCAAGGTAAGGTTAATCTGATTTGTTCAAGGTGACCAGATGCCTCTGAACCATCTCTATTCTTGGCCTCCACTGTGATCATGTCATATCCACGCGACAATCAGTGGCCGGATCAGGGAGGAGGAAGAGGCCTCCTTGCAGGCGCCCTCGCAGCGAGCTCCCTGAAGATCAAGCAAAACAACGCAAAAAAAAAAAAAAGGAATCAACCTTGAGAACCAACAGAAACCTTCTATGCTACGTCTCTCTGAATATTGCTAGCTAGTACCTGATCCGCTGGCTGATTATTGCCGCGAACTGCCCCGGGATCTTCTTCAGTGCCTCAAATGTGAACTGCTCCTCCTTCTCGGCGTGCGACATCTCTGCCGACATTATCTTGGTGAAATCCACAAACTGCAGTGAAGTGGAGACTGAGTTGATTTAGCAGATGGCATGAGCATATCCTCTTACAGACACAATTAACTATGCTACTACATCATACCTGGAAATTATCGAACTGGAGTTGGATGTCATGGATTTGCATCAGATCGTCATCCCATGGCCCATCACCTACCCCGACAAGGACAATGGATAGAGGGAAATGACTGCAAACAAACAAACAAAGGATACATCACAAAGAATTTGAGGGGAGTTTTACGATCAGAGGGAAATGACTGCAAGCAAACACAGACCAATGAATCATTTCCCAAAGTATTTGATTATGGACTATTTGCGTCAAACTGTAATAATAATCTAAATAAACAATTTTTTAACTTCCTTTTGTATAAACTAGATCAGTTTTAGCCTTTGGCTGTTACCACCAGTATTATTTACCTGGCATTTATGAGGGCTTGAAGCGTCCTTTCCTCTATGTAGTTCTCTGATCTTGATTCTTCCAGGTTGCTCGCACAATGTGCACAGGAACATCTTGGAACCTAGAGTTAATTACATGAGCAACACAATCACGGAAATTAGTAAGGAAATTCTTGGAGAGTTCATGTCAGAAAAGGTATGAAAGTTGTAAAATCCACATGAAAATAGCCGTTAATCACCTGCCCGTCAGTGATTATCAGCAGGATGTGGTACTGATGCCTAGACTCTTCAACAATCCCCATTGCAGCTTCAATAATCGGAGCCAAAGACGTCGGGCCTGAATCAGAAATCATTTATGAACCACGGCACTAATGAGACTAATTTTTTCAGAAGTTGGTGACAAATGGTACCAGATAGCCGCACGCCTGCAGCGATCTCTCTGTATCTCTGAAGGACCTCCTGGATGCCAAGGCACGCCCTCCCATCCCTGTAGAAGCTGAACACGTCCTGGTCGTGCGTCGACACTGGTGGCAAGTAAATTCACCACCAGTTGAGAGACCATTCAGCAAGAAGAAATGGTTTGAAAGGACTTCAGAGACTCCTTACTGTCCCCGAACCCGAAGCAGGGGATCTTGTTGTCTTCGTCGAAAGCCGAAAGCCTGTCCCCGACGATGCCGATGGCTTGCTCGTAGGGGTTCAGGGAGGAGGCGCCGAGGTCGAGGTGGTGCAGACTTCTACCGCCGAAGCAGTGCTTCCCTGTGAATCCAACCGAACTGCTCTAGTCATCCATGCCTCTGTGTGAAGGAGCTAAAGTTCAGACAGTAGGAGAGTAAGTGAAGAGTACCCGTCCACTCGTTGCTCTTGGTGAAATCCACGCCGATGATGAGGTTGGAGGACTCGAGCCCGACCCGCTGAAGAGCCGCCTTGACCTGCCACGATCCATCGATGCCGGAAGTATTAGATTCTGACTCTCCGTGGGATAAAAACGTGCAATGGATAACGGACTGCAACTGGACAAGGTACACTGTTTTACCTGATCCAAGGTGTCGTAAGCTTGCTCTGTTCCTCTGCTTCCTCTATGTGGCCCTTCTGCTTCGTGTTTCTTGGGGAACACCTTCCAGGTGAAGACGGCGCAGAAGAGCAGCAGGAAAGCCGAGAGGATCATCCTGGGAACACCTCCGGCGGTAGCGCTGCAGTCGCGAAGCGAGCTCGGTGTGCCGTCCGTCAGTTGCAAAGCAAGAACAGACGGACAATGTGTGTGAGGAGATCGAGCCTTGAGGGTGAAGAAGAGCTGCTTGCACGCCCCCACTCCTCTTAAGCTTGAGACGAGGAGAGGAGGAGAAGTGGCTCAAGCTAAGTGGGAAGTTTCCAGGGAATGAAACAAAGAAAAACAGTAGAAAACAGAGGACGCGTAGAGGATATCGGTGAAGACGCTGAAAGGAGTAGGAGGAACCGACCAGCGGAACAGAGAGATGCTGTGGCCATGGACAAGGTGAAATTTCCAGACAAGTGCATCGCCAAAGGATGATCTTAATTTATATGTGTTACCTAAAAAATGGACACAAAGAAATTGAATTGTTGAAGATTGAGCCATACCTGATCGAAGAAGCTTCCTCAGATTGTGGTTGCTGTGGAAGAATCTTTGCCCTCCAGCATCAGCTCACCACTATCTTTGTGCTCGTATAAACACCATGATGCTCACACATAATCTGGAATTATATGATTAAACAAGTAAGTAAGAGGACAGGTGTGCTTGCAGGACACAAAGACCATTCGCGTACCAGTCCAGATCAGTCCGCGTGAAGTGAGACGGGAACGCGACTTGACTTCCCCATGCCGATGATAACGAACTGCAACTGCAACGTCCTGGTATTTTCAAAAAAAGCAGTATTTCTTTGTCTGTATAAATCAGCTGTAATCCACGAATCGGCAAAAACAAAAGGACGAAGCGACAAGTCGCAACGAAACAATCCTGTCAAAGAATGGAACATCTTCACTATATCCCTGGGTGGTAACTTTTACAATTACACGGCGCCGTCTAATACCCTCGTGAGTCTGCACACTACAGAATACAAAACACCAACAAAATATCCCAAACATCTACATGATGACAGAACCCAAACAAAGAGAGAGAGAGAAAAAAAATCTAATTTCCTTTTTTTCTGTCTATAAACAGGACGAGCAGACTCAGTATACCAATCCATATCAACATCCCACACGCCACAGGCTATATCAGGGGCTCCGAGAGCTCCATCTCGTTCGAGGCCTCCTCCGTCTCGGCCGGCGGAAGCCGCACGTAGTTCAGCCCGAGCCACTGCCACGGCCAGCACATGTACCGGTGGCGGCCGCTGCCACTGCTCGGGTCCGCCCTGCCTTCCGACTCCTCCGCCTGCCTGTTCAGCTCCTCCAGCCTCTCGCGCAGTCTGGCTGACCTTGTGTCAGCGAGCTTGAGTGATTTCTCAGCGGCGTCACGTGCTGCCATGGCGGCAGCAGCTGTTTCTTCCTTGAACTTGAGCTTGTTTTCCAGCTCCAGCATCGATTCCTTTGCTTCCTCTAGTTCTTTGTGGAGGGACGTTAGCTGGATGGAGAAAAAAGTGGTTAGAATTCAGTTCAGCTTATCAAATAATCAACAAATTTGTTGGTTACAATAGAAAGGATGCTTGTGAACACTCTACATAAATAAGTCATCAATTGTATCGGTAATCTACATAATCTTTTGAAAATAAATCATGAAGACATGAGAACATATCATGTGCAAACATAGATCTTTGTGAAAATCTGTAAGTCGATATATAGATGGTGTGTTTCAACAGCCAGATCTTATCCTATCTCACATCCACCCATATTGCAAAAGGCCCAGATCTCACTTAGCCCCCTTCTCAGTCCACACACACACTCTACTTCACACTCACGAAAGCCGCAGCCAATGCCTAGTCAAGTTCCTTTCCCTGCAGCTGGAAACACTGGCCCCAACAGACCTGAACGTCGGGGCCTTCATCCCCCGCTTAATGTCTGCCCCCCATGCTCCTCCCCGAACCCGGAGATGTACTCCTACACAGCCGCTGCCAAGTATAACTTGATTTTCCAACATCGCAGTTTTTTGATCAAGTTGAACAAATTTCTTGCTTAGGCCCTTTTTGCTTTGATCTAAATGATGTATTGTGCTTTTCAAATAAGCAGACGTGAGAAGTTTCCCCTTTTGGGGAATAAGTTCAGGAGAAGGCTCCCCACCTCATGGCTCGGCGCTTACTAACAGTGGAATCCATCATATTTGTGTCTGTTGTGCAGTTTGGATTCGGAATGATGAACAGAAAATTCAAGATTTAGATCTGTTGGTTGTTCCATATTCATCGTGTTCAATTTGACGGATTTGTTCAGGCCAATTGAAATGGCGCACAGAAATTGCACGGTTCAGGCCCTAAACTAAACATTCCACAGGGTGTGAAGATTTAAAATTTGGTCAAGAAACAGTGGAAAAGTATCTATTCTAGTTGTTGTTCTTTTCTTTATTCTCAAATCCTAGAATCAAAAATGTTTGGTTGAGTTAAATGGCCAGGGAGTTGATCATGAGGATGAACAATTAGGGAGGGGGTTCGATGCGGAGTATTTGATTAGAGTGCATGTATTTTGCTGCAAAATGGTGTGGAAGGTTAATCCAGTGAAATCCCACCTATCAGTACATGATCTGGTGGACAGTATCGAAAATATTCAGGCCTGAGCGAACCTGATACGTGTTTATGAAAGCATTATGCTTCCTAGCACATTCATGTATCATTCATACAGCTGCAATACAAGATATAGGACTGCGTCACTGCGCTGCGACTTCTGCCACTACTGTGGAAAGCCCTTCCAAACACTACTACACATCAATCAGGTAAAAAATAATCTATACCCTGTAGGCATCGTTGCTTGAGGCATCTAAATTTTTTTTCATTAACTAGTGATTTTACTACAATATGATGACAAGGTAATATTAACACTGCAAGTAGGAACACTAGAATGTCATGGTATGATTCACTTCCAAGATGTAACTAAAAAGGTCACTAGGAAACAATGCACTGTGACGAAACTTAATAGAACAATGGAACTATCATATAGCTAATTTTAAGCCTACCAACATGTCAAACAAGACATGTTTGGGGTATCATGGATACCTACTTAAGCTGCACCGCATTATAAGTCATATGTTTGTCTCATTATGTAGAATAATAATAAACATTTGATTGCTTCCATGATCAAAACTATTTATCTGTATCAGTATACCATAACGCATATGGTCATCACTTGTAATAATGTTTCAACTCAACTCAACTCCCTCTGGTCGGATTTAATTAACGCGAGCTTAGTATAAAATCCTTAAGTGAGTAGCCTAGCATCGCGTCGATTAAATGAGGACGGAGGGAGTACATCTTAGTCTGTTAAAGGACATTCTTATGCTACAAGTAGTCAAGTATGCTAAGCATGCTACAGCCTACTACAAAATTGTTCTTTGTGCTTTCCTGTCAAAACACCACATATAAGCATGCTCACAATGGAATATCAATTATCATATAACAGCAATGCTAGGTGATTAGTTTGGGTGAATCACTGGTTTTCAAAGGTAACTCATTAGCAAAAAAGAACATGCAGAAGTATATAGTGCTTGTTTGTATAAGAAAGCACCTGAATCTGGAACTCTTGTTCAATTGATCTACCAGCATCAGCTTCCTCCTCTGCAGCCATCTTCCATCTTTTGATCTCCTCTTCAGCAGCTGTCACGTCCATCATCAGACCCTCAACCTTAAGAATGCATCATACACTTGTTATGGGCTTGCCTCATTGTTCCAACCTTATTAAGAGAAGTAGCGAAACAACAGAGTAGAAATGAGGAGAAAATTACACTATCATTTGCCAGCCTTTCCTTCTCTTCTAGATGCTTTATTTGCTTCCGTAGCTGTCCAACCTCTTTTTCTTGCCCTTCCATCCTAGTCCTAAGTAGACCAGACTCCGCCCTGAAAGCCAGAATTGTACACAGGTGAGCACAGACAGACAGGAAGAAAAATGAGGACTATTTCAGGAAATCAGAAGTAGGAAAGACACCATTGCAGCTCCCGTTATCTATATCCAAATGCCAACAGTTGAATGTTAACTGATGGTTTTTTTGGTTTATACCATCAATTTGCATAGATTGTTGTTGGTTACAGAGAAGGTCAGAAAGCGTATGAATTAAACCGCATGTGCATTTCACACTAAACCCAACAATGGATGGATAGTCTTGCAATATCATTACTGTTACTCGTCTCAACATGCTATGCGCAACAATGGCAACCAAATGGAAAACAAAACTTGAAAAACACAAGAACTAGAAGTTAGGAAACATATTGGAAGGCTCAATGATCATAAAGAGAGACAAGAATTCATCAGTGAGGGTAGAAGCTACCTTTGTGCTTCAACAAGATGTTGCAGCTCAATGATCTTGATCTGGGACTCCTTCATGCTGTTCTCCAATGCTCCAGCCTGCGAAGTCGGTCGATCGCACAGGAATATTAACTCAGTGCGCTAGATATCGGAGGACCATGAACGAACTTGCAAAACGATGACATATACAATGCACACACATACCAGGGTATAGACCTCATCCTTCTGTGCGCTGCCTGGCCTGTGATCCCTGTGCCCGTTGAGCCCAATCTCGATCCCGGCCTCCCTGAGCCCATCCTCAGCAACCTTGAGCACCTCGCTGGTGTTGGCCTGCAGGGCGCTGCGGAGCAGCACCCCGATGTGCTCCTTCTCGCGCACGAGCTCCTCCACTTTTCCCTGCAGTTCGCTCACCTTGCTGCTCCCCCTATCCCGCCACGCGGCGACCTTGTGCAGCGCCATGGCCGCGATGTCGAAGGCCATCCTGGTGCCTTCGAGGGACACCTTGAGGCTCTCCTCGATGTCGGCTTCTTTCCACACGAACACGGAGTCGGGCAGCGCGCCGGCGGCGTCGGGGTCGACCAGCGCGACCAGCTGCCGCACCTCGTCGTAGAGCTTTGAGGCGCACCCGATCTGGTCGGCGAGGAGCGGCCTGAGGGCGGCGTCGAGGGCGGCTACTTGATCGCGGAGGGCGGAGAGGTCGGCGTCGCGGTCCGAGAGGGACTTGGAGAGCGACTCGGCCTCGGCGGCGCGCGAGGCGAGGGCCGCCTCGAGCTCGGACACCTCGATGGCGATCTGGTAGTTGCGGTCGTCGCGGTCGCGTCGGGCCGCGGCGATCTGCGCGAGGAGGTCGTCGACGATGTCGTTGGCGCGCTTGAGGACCCCGTAGGCGAGGGCCGGGAGGCCCGCGGAGTACTTGTGGGAGGTGGGGAGCGGGGCCGGGGGCGTGGAGGGGGAGGCCTTGGCGGAGATCCGCTCGAGGCCCGAGGCGAGCATGGAGGAGGCGGTGGCCGCCTCGGACTGGAGCGCCTGGAGAGAGCGGGCGGAGGCCGCAGCGGCGGCGGCGGACTCGTCCCGCTTCCGGAGCGCGTCCTGCGCGAACGCCTTGAGGCGGCCCAGCCGGGTTTCGGAGCTGGCGAGGGATTCCTCCGCCGCGCGGCGCAGGCGGCGCTCCGACTCCAGCTCCGCGGTTAGGTCGAGGAGGCGCTGCTGCGCTTCGGCGTGGGGTTGGGGTTTGGAGGAGGGGATGGGGATGGAGGATGATGAGGGGGGAGGAGGAGGCGGGAGGGGGTCCTCGTCGACGTCGGAGAGGGCGCCGGCGTCGTCGTCGTCGGCCATGGCGCGGCGGGGATTGCGAGAATTGGGGGATTTGCGTGGCCGGCCGGTATGGAGGCGGGTCGGGGACGGGGTGGGTGACGTATTGACGTTGATGAGATGCGTAGACTGTTCTGTTGGGTTGGAGTTTCGACTTGAGACTCGTGCACAAGAATAAAATGTTTTGCGTTTCAAACTCTCTCTGAATTTCCTAGGGAAGATTGGCATGAATTTCAAAGAGTCATGCCAGAAAAAAAAAGAATTTAGTGATCTTTTTTTGTGCATGCCCTCGTAGAAAATCTTCCTTACACTCTGATTCACGAGCAAACGATGAGCACATATATAGCACATTCTTGTAGCTTGAATCGATAAGAAATGTAAATATCTATAGTACTTTGTGTTGGCGCGTTGATGTATTCGGCATTATGCTCATATCTAGGAGTCAGGCGCAGGAGTTGGGCTACATCATGTACTATTTGGTGGTGTTGGTCCTCGTGGCGCTTCGTTGGCCACAGCCCGAGGCGGTGAAGGAGGACTCCATCGGCATCCGTTAGGTATGGGCTCGTGCAGTTAGAGCTCGGATGTCGGCAAAGTTGTGCTATAATCTTCAAGGAGCCATGGTGGCTAACGAAAGACAATGTGGGGTGGCGCCGTGTAGCATGGTTTTCGGCTGCCATGGAGTATCGATGTTGCAGGTTCGTGGGCTCTAATCTCGGCGCCCCAAGTTTAGTGGCCGGCTCTAATGACTATGTGGTTGTCTTCTTCCAACCCATCGACAAATTTTGGCTTCTCTTCAACCTCCAAATGGAGGCCCTTGATGAGCTCGTGGCGGCGCCCCACTTCCCTTTGATTCCAAGTGGTTTTGTCCTCGGGGTATCGGCGAGGAAGGCTCCATTGCTCTAAGTATCCCATCGGTAGCAGAGGACCTGGTTGCTTTTTTCCAAAAATCTTTTTTATGGTATTTTCTATAAAACATAGGTTCTGCTTTGTAATTTTCTTATCTTTTTAGGCACCGTGTAAAATTATGTAGATGCACCTCTTATTAATATGATGGCATATAAGTCCTTTGGGACCTCTCCATGCTAAAAAAAACAAAGATAATAAATGTAAATATGTTCCATCTCAATAATGTTATATGGAGACACGATGCCAAGAGTATCATCGGGATTTTTAACCTTGCACGGCCACGTTTAGAGCACCAATGCATGTTTACCGGATATAATCAAGCAATTTGAATCACTGAGGGCTGTAGCGTAATTCGAGCGCAAACTGCTTGTTGACACCTTATGAATACCAGAATGTTCTATTAGCTCTAAATAAGCTACAAACTCCTACTCAAGAATCCTCAGTTCAAATATTTGTGCATGCTTATACATACTTTTGAAATATATATTTAAGGTTAGTAAAACATAGACTAACACATACATACTCGTTAGAGTCCACATAAAAAGCACACGTTAATTTTTGCTTATTGTGATTTCTTCATCCTTGTATGCTTCGCTTATGCGAGGTGAAATTATGTCCTGGTTCCTTCTTAAAAAGTTCAGCATGATCCTTATGACCATTGGGCTCTATTTTAGCACTCATTATTTGTAATGATGGACCTTTTCAATTATATAATGGCGAATGTTTAGGTCTTCTCACATTGGTTTGTGTTATTAAATAAAATAGAGAACTTGTAGTAGTTAACACTATAAGTTAAATATTTTCCCGCTGAAATCCTATTTAAAGATTTGCTATCAAGAAATAAAATAGTTCAATATAAAGAACTCTCGAGCCATTTCCCCCATGGTCGCGGACACAATTGATAGAGGCCGCCACAACATCGATCAACGGCCACCTCCACCCCATGCGACCGCTAGCGAGAAAGTGCTCCTTGTTGAGATCTTGACACTCGGTCAGCAAGGCGCCAATGTGTTGGCAACATCCCTCAGTTCCCCTTAGGCTCCATACACGCCCTCGCCACCATCCCTCGCCCTCGAGTGACCTCTGCTGGCCAAAATCAAGTTCGGTGTTCAGCGACCGTCAGATAGACCTTCCTCCTTCCCACTGTTGGATCTCATGTTTTAATTCCTTCTAAATTTAAGGGTACTAGTTTATGTCATATGTTACACCACTTTCGCCCTATTTTACACCATCTACTACGGTAGACAGTTTTGCAGTGCCCTAAAACCTACATTTTGGTGCCCTAATACCTTTTCTAGGTGCCATATTGTACATCATCTATTGAAGATGCTCTTAGTGGCAAACACAGGGCGACACTGACTAGCTCGAGCGACTAGGCTGACACAAATGAGGATTTTTTCAATTTTTGATTTTGTTTTTAGTTGTTTCATTTTATGTTTTCAACGAGATGATGATAGAATTGTAACCAACTCCAAAATTTTACTCCGGGTTGACGAGGGATAACCTCGACAATGTCTATTATAATATACTTGGGTTTCAAGGAAAGATGTGCGCTGGTGATCTCGTAGGCTTATCACTCAAGCAAGGGAGTAATCCACATACTCTGTGGTAGGCATGCAATCCATCTTTATAGTTACCCAGCTACAAACATATGCAAACCATTCTATATCCATGTCTAGGGTAATCTCATACCCAAAAGAAACTAGTAAATGGTAATATTTCCATTATTTCGAAAATAGCAACAACATATTGATAAGGGTCTATCTAATACTCAGCTGACTGAGAACTAAATTAGTTCTCAGCTGACTGAGAACTAAATCTGACATCATCAAATTGTACCTAATATTTCATTAACACGTGCATGTGCCGGGAATTCGTGCATGACGCCCGCGCGAGCCTGTACAACTCTGCAAATCATTCGCATGGTAGTGGGCTCGTGCTTGTATCTCGTGTAGGACATGGTAGCTGATATGCTAATATATTTGGTTTTGCATTTAAACTAGTAAATCATCTGACCAAACCAAGCAGCCAATACAAGCTAGTATGTCGAAATGAGAAGTAAAATAGAACTAGCTAGGTAATCTTGACTCACAGCCGGGACGTCTACTGTTAATATGTAAGGAAAACTAGTTGAAATTTTTTATTGCAATTCCACTTATAATAAGAGAAAATTTTAATATTTTATTTGCAACCCAAGTCACACCTGAATTTTTTAAAGTTAAAACTCACCGGATAAAACTAACAGTTGCAACTCCATTTTCAACTGAAAAATCTCAGTTGCAACTGCACTAGCAAGTGAAAAACCTCACGTGCAACTGCACATGCAACTGAAAAATCTCAGTTGCAACCGCACTTGCAACTATGGAATCATAGTTGCAACAGCACTTGTAATTGGAAAAAATCTCATTTGCAACTCGACTTAGAATTGGAAAATTCGCATTTAAAACGGTACGTACAACTGGAAAAAAAAAACCTCAGTTTCAACCTTAATTGCAACTGGCAAAAACATCTAATTGCAACCCAACTTGCAGCTGGAAAATATTAAAAATCTCAGTTGCAACCCGATTTGCAACTGGAAAAAAATCTTAGTTACAATTTGATTTGCAGTTGAAAAATCTCATTTGCAACCCGACTTGAAACTGAAAAAATCTTAGTTGAGACCGAACTTACAACTTGAAAAAATAGTCAGTCGCAACCCACTTGCAACTGAAAATTTTTAGTTGCAACTTTATTTTCAACTTAAAAGTATTTAGTTGCAACCCTACTTCCAACTGAAAATTTTTAGTTGCAACTTTATTTTCAACTTAAAAGTATTCAGTTGCAACCCTACTTGCAACTAAGAAAATAGTCAGTTGCAACCTCACTTGCATGTGAAATATCTTACTTTCAACCTTACTTATAACTTGAAAATAGTCAGCTGCAGCTTCACTTGTAACTGAAAAATTAAAGTTACAACCTTAATTGGTACTAAAAAATAGTGAGTTGCAACCCCATTATCAAACCATTGCTAAATGTTTTTTTCATATTTAGAAAATAAAAATATATAAAAATAAGGTGCAACTCACTGCCACTCTTAGCCTAGAAAGTACAACAAACAAACAAAAGGCTGAAAAACTAGTAGCCCACGTTACCACGCTAGCAGCACACGTAAAAGCAAAAAAAAAAAAAAAAAAAAAAAGGACCGGTAACCTATGTGGCCAATACGGGAGTATATACTACTATAACCAACGCACATGGGCCGTGCATCGAGCAGGGCTTGTGAGAGACGCAGACCGCCGGGCCGACCACGCGTATTGTTTGTAGCTAAGTATGGTTTTAACAGATCAATCAGACGCTAAAACGTTACCTGAGCCCTAAGTTAGTTTGGCAAGACGACTTCGGTTCACACGTGAAAGTACTTCGAAAGGCACCGGCTTCCAATGGTGAAATTCTTGCTGAAAGTACAGCTACGTGCTGGCACTCAATCAAGGAGTAGCGCTGGCACGTCACTCGGCTCCTCGGCTCACTTCGGTGGCAATTTCTCCTTAGGCGCATGTCTCAGCAACACAAAACAAGGGGTTTCGCTTGTTATAGGAGGACAGGTTTTGTTGTTCATATGTCATTACCATCCCCTCAAAAAAAATTAGTTCTCAACTAGGTGAGAACAAGCAAATCCCTATTGATAATAGGTTTCAGGATATATCAAAGGGGTCCATCGAGCAACAATGTTCACTGTAACAATATTGTTCTCATATATCATTGTCAACTTCGTAACACTTAACTTACACCCAAATTCAGAAAAACATACCATCGAAAATAGACATGCTAGTCTTCGCGGCGAGACTACGTATTTCATTTGGTGTTTATTATTAATTCCACACATGTAGTTTTGTTCTCCTCAATCTCTCATTTAGTCATAATAATGGAAATACAATAATAGCACATTGCCTCTAGGGCTTATTTCCAACGATAATAAGAAGAGAACCATTTGGATAGTATAGAAAGCTAGGGGTCAACATGGCAGCGGGACGCGGAGAGTGGCATGCAGGAACAGATCCTCCTTCCTCCTAGCAGTGATTCCCATGGCCTCTGTCATGTCGAGAGCGCCCGGAAGGAAGCCATCTGGGAGCTCCCAATCGAAATAAAACAGAAGGCTCGCGAGACCCAGCTCAACGTTGGCGAGTCCGAACAGCATCCCAGGGCAAATCCGGCGTCCTGCACCGAAGGGCGTGAACTCAAAGTTGGTGCCTTTGTAGTTCGTGGCGCTACCCATGAACCTGTCCGGGATGAAGGTCTCCGGTTGATCCCAGTACTTCGGGTCTCTGGAGATAGCCCAGTTGTTGACGATAACAACGGTGCCTCTGGGCACGTCGTAGCCGAGTATGGTACATGGTTCCTGGCACTCCCTCGGCAGCAGTAGCGGCCCAATTGAGTGCAGCCGCAAGGTCTCCTTGATGACACATTGCAAGTAGCTCAGCTCGCCTAGGCCCTCCTCGGTCACCTCCCTCTTCCCCATGAAGGCATGGCGGACCTCGGCTTGCGCCCTTGACATGACGCTAGGGTTTTGCATCAGCTCCGCCATGACCCATTGTAGCATCGTTGCGGGCGCTTCGCTCCCTCCCCCAAGAATATCCTGCATGATGGTGCATCCATTGATGTAGAGGCTGGGGCTTGGCCGTTTTTCGAAAAAAACATGAAATGGAAAAAAAAAGGCTTACAAATAACACTGCTTTGACGTTGTCCATGGAGATGGGGAATTGGAGGTTGCCTTGTCGTTGGATACTGAGGAGCACCTGGATCACATCGTCTTCCTCCGGCATCGGCAGGTGCAACGACGCTCTCCTCTCGAGATGCTCGACTATGAAGCGCTCCATGAACGCCAGCGAGGAGTCCCGGAAGGCCGCCGCCCGGCGCAGCGTGCCGCTCAGGACCCGCAGCAGCCGCCAGGAGGGGAACAGGTCGGACACGGTGAGACATCCGACGACCCGTACCGCCTCGTCCACGTAGTGGAGCAGTGCGTCCTGCTCCTTGAACCGGGCGCCCATGACGGAGTGCACCGTCGTGTCCGCCCCGTACTCGGCGATCATCCTGCTCAGATTCATGGCCTCCTGCGACTCGAACGACGACGATGCGATGGAACGGATGAACCGGGCCGTCGCCTCCTCGCGGATGCGTCGGAAGGAGCGGACGCACTTGGCGTTGAGCAGCGCGTGGACGCAGGCCTTACGGAGCTGCCGCCACCGGTCGCCGTGCGGCGCGAACGTGATCCCGTGGCCGCGCTGGTTGAGGACCTCGGCGCAGGAGGTGAGCGGCCGCGTGCACAGCACCTGGTCCTGCGTCTTCATCACCTCCCTGGTACGTAGGTAGGTTAATCTTGATTAGTGTTGAAATTTGAATTGTAGCCGGGTTATTTTCTAATATACCAGCTAGTGTGTGTTTCCAAGTTAGGAAGCGTTAGGTTAAGTGTAGTATTTTGATGTGATCGACCTGGCGGCTTCCGCGCTGGATGCCACCATGAGCGGGACCTCGCCCAGCCGGAGGAGCATGAGAGGCCCATGGCGCCGGGAGAGATCCCTTAGGGCGCGGTGCGGGAGGGCGCCAATGAGGTGGTGGAGGCTGCCGATGACGGGAAGATGCCATGGGCCTGGAGGTAGCCGCGGACGACCATGGCTGGCACTGGCAGAGCCACGCCGGCGAGCTCTCAAGAAACGAATGGTGGCGTACAAGAGTGGAATAAGAGCTAACAAATACCACAAGGATGTCTCGACCTCCATGATCGAGCTAACCAATTGTTGCTTCTCTGTTCCAGGCTTCCAGCAGGTTTCTGTTTGGTTGCATTTATATAGACACGCACATGCAGCTTCGAAGAATCTACTGGCCACTACTGTACTGCAACTCTGCAAGCAGCACTCTGCCCTGTACTCATGTACTGGCGACGGCGCGCGTTCATTCTTCAACAGTGAAACAGCTAGCGATTAAAGGAGAAAATTACTTGAAACGCCATGACCGCGATATGCATCAATTGCCACACAAATGGCTTTCTTCTCGCATTAACGTGATCAACTGTTCATGCCTACGTGTCAGGCCGATTCGTCCCAGCCATGCTTCAACATTTCGTGCACTCAAGAGAAGTTTGATCGATCCCACTGGCCACTGTGCATGAATGCACTAAGATTGTGCTACATGCATGGGCAGCATTAAATGCAACATATATCCTACTCCTCCTCAGTTTACTAGTCCTCCCCGTATCTCTAGCTCGCCAATTTAACCTATATAATTTAAATTATATAATGCAAAAATTATATCATTACAAAATAGAACATCTAAACTTTCTAATGATATAATTTTTATAACATATAACTAATGCTAACTTGATCAAATTTGCGATCTAGAGGTACGTGCATGCCTTATAAACTGTGAGAGGGGGAGAACTAAGTAATATTTATTAACATATGTGTGGTGTAATATCCCAGTATTTGGGGTTACAAAAATAGAGGAAACAGATATGTGCATTGCATTCATGCATAGAAAATCCGGGTAATTTTCGCGCTTTAAAATAAAATAGTCACAGTAACTGAAGTTTTACTTGACCTTGGTGGAATTGAAGTAGCTCATCAAGCCAAGCGCTATAAACCTCAATGTGACTTTGTTTAAAACCTTGTTTTGGGTAGAGATGATTTGATCTAAGGGGTTAGATCAAATGGAACTAAAATCAACACAACAACACTTTACTCAATGATCAATTGCTTGATCTTATAAAAGATCATAATATGATATTCTTGGCCATAACATATGAACATCTATTCAAATGCAAACCAAGTAACAATAAAATGGAGAAACCATTCTTCACTTATCTTTTCCATGTCTTAAACCAATCCATGTTCCTACCATGAACCTCATGGTATTCATTCCACTTAAATCTTGGAATCATGACAAGGATCTCCACTCTAGAAATGCTCCCTAGTTTTCAATTATATATTCTTCTCTATTCCAATTTATTATACATCAAACCTATAGAAGTGAGAGTTCTATATTATTTATTAGAGAAGCAATGACAAACCTTGAGCTCAACCTTGGATATACATCCATGTGTTTAAGTCATCATCTTTAGGAAGAACCCTAGGATAGTATTCAAGACATTCCCTAGAGAGAGAACCCATCTATGCTAAACACAGATACTGATGATCACATTATTCCCTATGGAGCCTAACCTTAGGTTAGTAATAAAGTCCTTCCCATATGAGAGAGACCATTCATACCAATCTTAGCTTTACCTATTTAAGAATCAAGGACAACCTTTGAATTAAAATATTAGGAGATAAACCATGGCATCTTGGAGTGGTGAGATAACCAAGTATCAAATTGAATAAGCCCATATCCATAAGTTGATGAAGTAAGAGTAAGACTAATCCAACTAAGTTAGACAAGTGAAGTCTTAGCCTAGATACCTAAGGCAATATTAGAAGTACACCATAAACCCTAGGATAGCTATTCCTATATGAGAGAGCTCAAGCTATGGTGTTACACTCAAATTAGTTGAGGCAACACTTTGATTTGAGGGAGAGAACTATTCAAATAACCAGATGAATAAATCATCATTCCTTGAGTAGAACTCAATATCTCAGACATTCTCCTGGGATATAAACTAAAGAGGCAACCATAGTAAGCCCATCCAAGAAAGTAAAATAGAAGTACTAAACCCTAACTGATCAAGACAATACTTGATCTTGGAAGTAAGAAACCTTGTTCATGAGAGATAATTTAGGAAGCCAAACATATACTCTAAGAATTGGGAGTAGAAGCCATTGAGAATAAGTTGCTCATGATAATGCCATGACCATGCTTTGGAGAAATAGAAGAATAAGCCATAAGTTAAACCCTATATGATAAGTAGATATCATTCACCACATGAAATTATAGGGAGATCACTAGTAAGCAACCCTAGGCTTATATCCCAATCTTAACTTGTGAATCACTTGGTGATCATAAGTATAATCTTACCACATCTATATTCCATTTACTCCTCAGTTAAAAGAACATAAGGAAACATTAGAATCAAACTCTATACTTTATGTGGTGATAAACCATTCATCATTATAACCAAAGTTAACTATAAAAAGACCATAGCCACTTTAGTTACTTTAATGATAGATTAAGGATAATAATAGAAGTCTATTGGTATTAGATAAAACCAATTCTCAAGTCCCTAGTAACTAAAGGAGAACAACAACTATTAATTAAGCAAGTAACCATCTTATCATGGATAGGGGAGACTAAACCCTAGCCAATGCAATATGGTGTCATCTCATCTCTACAAACTAGAATTATATCTCAACTCTAGTTTGTGCATCACTTGGGGTGATCACAACTACAAACCTTGGCCATATTTGAGATTCAAACCATGTGCCATTAGGAGAATATGATTAGAAACCTAATTGTTCATTAATTAAATCATATGCTTCAATTATTAAACATAAGAGACACCTAATGCTAAAACCTTTACTTAAACCCATGAGTGGTGATCAACCACTTAACCTTGTCGATAAGACCAAACCATTCTGGAAACAATATCTACTCTAGATATTTTCAAAGATAAGAATAGTGATAACATTGAAATAGGATTATAATAATAATTGTAAGACCCTAACAAATAGGTGCTCACATAAAATCATATGCAAGTGACCAAATTCTCAATTAAGAGATCCAACCCTAATGACAAATCCTAAAACCCTTAGAGTAGAAATACTCAACTCCAATAATTCAAAACAGTTTAATTCTACAAGAATGAGGGAATTAAAATGAGTGCATAAAATCATGCTTAGTTAACATTTGCAATAAAGTTCACATATATTAAATGCTCATTCAAAAACAAGTCAGTAATACAATGATCTTCTTATTAGTCCTCATGAAATTCCAATTGTCAAATACCTACAAAAATAACAGAGTTCAAATTGAAATTCAAATAAACAAAACCAAAAAGGGAAAAAGAAAACAGAAAAGAAAATAAGAGAGAGGAGAGGCTTACCTATCGGGCCACCGCAGCCCAGCAGTAGCCCATGAGGCAACCCAGCACCACGGCCCAGCCCAGCCCGTGTACCGCCTCGTGCGGATAAGGGCGAGGAGACGCCGTCGTCTTCGTCTCTGCCCAGCTCGACGCACGGGAGCGAGACACCGCGACGGTGTGGCCACGTCCCGTGGTCGCCGCCGCCGATGCTGACAGCCAGCACACGCCGAAGGGCGTATAAAAGGCGTAGAAGCCCTTCCATTCCCCTCTCTTCGTCTCCAACACCCAAATTTCTGAAACCCTAGCACGCCGGTCTCCGACTATCGCCACCGGTAGGGACCTCCCCGAGCCTCGCCGAGGACACCATCGTCATCGCCATCCTCTCCTTGCTCCTCCTGCACAAGGAATTGAGCCGAGGTGCTCCGGAGCGTCTCCGTCAAGCTCGTCTCTCCGACGGCCGGCGACACCAAATCCGGCGATGCAAGCCTCCATCGGCCTCGCCGACAAGTCCATCGTGCTCCTGGTGAGCTACTGAATCTCGTGGAGTGCTTAGCTCGTCCGATTACGTCCCGTAGCATGCCTCGCGCCGTTAACCCGTGTCCGCCGCCGCCGCAGCTCGCCGGCGAGCACGCTCCGGCGACCTTTCCGAGGGGCGCCGCCACCTTATGGCTCAGCGCGTCGCCTGAGTCGAGCCAGCACACGCGCGCGTCCGCGGGAGTAGCCCAACGCCGGCGACCATCGCCACTGTCCGCCGGCCACCGTGCCCATTGCCACGTTGGCAATTTTGACTCGGTCAAACACGCGTGGCAGCTGACGTGGACTCTGGCCCACTGGCCAGTGTCTCTGTGTGTAGACTAGCCGGTGTGTTTAGTCATTTCGTTTAAATTCAAATTCCATTAAAAATCTGAAACTTTGTCAAATTATAGAAAATTCATTTCAACTCAGAAAAATATAAATGAGATATCAAAAATTCTTATAAAAATAAACTCTATCCAATAAAAATATAATATGAAATTTTTATTTTAAATAAAAATTTAATTGTTTAATACTCATTATTTAAGCCTTTTCTTTTATTCTTAATTGAATTAAAATTCAATAATTAGGAAAACTTTCTAAATTAAATAAAAGCCAGTAAATAAATAAAGAAAACATTAAAACTAATTTTCTTTATTTGTTATTTTGTTAAATTCTTATTAGAAGGATTTAAACCCTAAATAATAATTACCTTAATTATTAATTCTTTAAAAATAATAAAATGCCAAATCCAATATTATTTTCATTTCAAAGTTATTAATAACTTCCACTTTATAATGAAGTTATTACCTTAAGAACTATATGGTAGCTTAGGAAACCCTAGTTCCATTATACATAAAATAGTAGTTCATAATTTTATGTGGAATTCTAAAACCCTAATTCATTAGGAACCCTAGCTCCATTAATTCATATGAACCCTAATTTGCCACTAACCTAAACCCTAGGTTATAGTATGTGATCATAACGCTTCCTTTTCATTCATAGGTTTATATGAGCAACTCAATGCTTGTTCATATTCACATAGAATATAGGAACCCTATCACTAATAATTTAGCATCCTATGTATACATAACATCAAACCTAGATGATCAAATGGGGTTAACCAAATCTGAACCCTAGTTCCTATTCCCTAGATCATCATCCTTAATTGACCATCTTTAGTATCAAACCAATTTGATCAACCCTAATAGTAACCATGATTGATGTTTACCTTACATACCATACTCCACTAAACCCTACTAGTGTGAGATACTTATGAATCACCCCATTTAGGAACCAACTATTCCTTGCCTAGTAAATCCAATAGCAAACCCTAGACAGCCTCAAACTTAATTGTAATACTTCTTAATCCTTAAGAAGTATGTTCTTCAAAAGTTATTCTTTTGAAGAAAATAAATAATAGTCATTAACCTTACCTAATAGGACCTATAAACCCTAGCTAGCTATCACCAAGCAAGGTATACCAACCTTGATAGTAACCATATGCAATCAATTACTTAAGATACTTATGCTTCACTAAAACCATACAAGCCCTAGTTGTTGATGAATCCAACTTGGTTGAGATCCATCTAATATCTACTCCAGAAGCTACTTGGAGTCATAGTAAACCATAGAACTCCGCAACCCTAATTATCATACTTGTTCTTTATTAAAGAACATGTTCTTCAAAAGTTATTCTTTTGAAGTATATGATAATTAAGCATTAACCATGCCATATAGTACTAAAACCAACAATCTGTTCATTATATGTTAGGAATATACCAAATGCTATTGTTATGTGCTAGTAATATTATTGCTTGTGATATATTGCACCACTTGCTTATGATACTAAGTTAACCAACCCTTAATGAGAACCTTGTTTGTGAATCACTCTAAAAGTGCAACACACCTAAACAAATCATCACAACTCACTAATCCTAAATCATCGGGGTTAGGTCACGTTTAAAGCGATTGCATCTCATACTTATGCATTAATGCATCCTTGCCAATCTTTTAAACACCGTCCTTACCGGACAATGATGCTATTTCAGAATTTGGAGTTATTGCGTATCGAAGACCTTGCCTGCATAATCTTGCAGTCAAGAAAGGCAAGTTCATCGCTTGCTCATGTCACTTTGAGTATTTTTACCAAATTACTTGCAAAGTACTATACTTATCACTCTTGCATAAAAAGCAAAAATGCTATTTTCATAACTATGAATATGACTAAGTGGTGGGCAATGGAACCATGGTATGTGTTGATATGGTGGAGGTTCCATTGCAAGGGTTTGTATCCATCTAGGATTAAACAACAAATGTCGTCCAATGATTCTTGTGCCGTAAAACTCGTGTTAACCATAAGATCTGGAATGGGACGGAGTAGTCAGTTGTACTTCCACCTCTCGTTCATCAACGGATGCGCTTACCGTAGACACTTGAATCCCGAGGGACAAGCGGTAGGGTGGGGAACCCGTTAAAGTCCCCACGGTAATGCGGTCTATGATGGGTTGCAACGACCGGCGAAGGTATCAGGTCGTCGTACCTGGTAGTAGTCGAGGTCGGATGGTATCCTATGGGTACGCTGGCCAGCGAGGACCCAAGGTCGGAATTGCAACAAAGGGTGGGTGTTCGAGGTAGCGGAGGAGTATAACTTGGCTAGGACCTTATACCGGGCCTCACACCAAAGGAAGTGTGGACGAGAACATGACTCGGTTGGCACCAAGGTTAAGATCTCTTGTGGGTAAAGCAACACACCTCTCGCGAGTGTAATGAATCGTGACTGTCACTCCCTGTTCCGGGATATGGAACTGCGAACGCTGCCGGAAAGGAACTCCATGAAGTTCTAGTCAACCGGTGAAGGCTGATGGACATAGCTCTTCAGGATAAAAGCAACCTTTTGAAGAAATGATTACAAAAACCTGCATTGCCGTGGACTTTCTGGTCTATGGCCGTAGCTAGTGCATTAAACACCTCTTTCCTATAATGAACTTGTTGAGTACGCTCGTACTCATCCCACTCTTAAATCCCCTGCTTAGATATGGAGGCATCGAAGGAAGATCTACAGTGCAACTCAAGGACCAAGGAGTCAACAACTACTTCAAGGGACAAGATCCTGTCAGAAGAGTCAGATACCACATCCAACAAGGAGAAAACCTAGATTAGCAATAGAAAGGAACTAGCTTCCTAAACCTAGCTCCTATTTAGCTAGAATCTATTCATAGCCTCTATAGCTAGTTAAATACTCTACAAATAGAGTTCGTGATAGGATAAGACTACGAGTCGTTCTTCTGGAGTTAATTTGCAGATTTACCTCATTGTAAAGTAGGAGGCTGTGCTGATCTTCTGTAACAGAGTCTGTATGTAATTCTATAGACATGCCTTGGACCTGCATATGTTTCTGTTGTACCACTCTGAGTGATGTAATACTAGTGGAACGGTGTTTCATTGGTGTTATGTCAGACTTGCATACTACACCATGCAGTGGTATGCCGGGTCACCACAGTTGGTATCAGAGCAAATGCTTTGACCCTAGGATTTAAACCCTTTAAAGGAGACCTATAGGATTGGTAGAGTCTATAGGAAGTTGTCTTAGCTAAACCAAATCTTCTTATGACTTGAGATGGATATTCACTTGAGAATAATCCTGACACACTTGATTCAAATTTCTTAACCATATTTCCTAAGTGAAGTTAGTTAGCTAATTCCAAGTATGTAGCATACCATTAAGTCCTTAAAACAATAGATGAGTAGACCATAGTTGGTATACAATACATGGTAGTCCAAAGAGAGGATACAACCATAAGGAAGATATCCTATTGGAAGATGTATACCAACACATGTTATGGTTAAGTAAGAGTTATCCAGACCTTTAATAGGAGAGATATCAAGTGATGAAGATAAGTAAGATATCCTACTAGAAGGTGTATACCAAGACAAGTAATGGGTAAGTAAAATCTATCCAAACTTGTGAAACAACTGATAGTAAGTGATACATAGAAGTTATACGAGGTAGTATAGTCCATGATGAGTCAATCATGGGAGGTAAGGAAGAGCGATAGGAATAATATATGTCTACTTACATAATAGAGAGAGTAATCACATGTGATTCACTTGAGAGTCATTATGTGATGGACTAGAACATCATAAATACTTAGGAGGAGAATAATAAGAAGCCAGTTGTTCAACAATTGTCGTTGCCTAATCGACAATACCTCGGAGGAGGGATCCTCACGAAGGGGAGAAGAAGTAGGGGCCATAGGGCGGAGTGCACACGGGATGGTGGTACGCGAGTTACCCAGCTTCGGAACACCTGCACGATGACAGTGGCCTACTGTCGCTTGTCCGGAATTATCCGGGCGCTTGCGCGTTGTTACAATGGTTGTGGTTGTGCCTCTAGGGCTCCCGGGATCCGGCTTATAAAGGCGCACGGATCTAGGGTTTACATGGAGAGTCCTAGCCGGAATACAAGTTGCCTAACTACGGTACAATATCTTGCCGTGTACGTCAAGGATCCGCCTTCCTTATGGCCGTACCTGGATCCGGATACTTTATGGGCCTCCACGGATCCGGCCTCCTTCGTAGGTCGGTTGGGATCCGGCTCCGTGTTCCTGGGCTGGACTTCATCCTTCTTGATCAACAAGCAATCGGGCCGCCCGATGGGCCCCATGCCACCATCACCGTCTGTGGGCCACCCGGGCTTGCCGGATCTAGGCCACGTCGTTGATATACCCATAAAGTATACCCACAACAGTAGCCCCCGAAGTTCTCCGAGATTCATCATTCTTCCGTCTTCATATAACTCGGAACCGAAGAGAATCTTGAAGAGCTTCCAAACTTACACGTTTCCGATATCATTCAACCGGAAATCCACATGTCCTTCAGTGATGATAATGTAACGGAGTTTGCACTTTTCCCGCGCACAACTTCCTATCTTCCCGCGCTAAATTTTTGGAGATGCGAATCTTCAGCCGGAAATTTCGGGAGCGCACGGTTAAATCACCTCCACGTCATTTTACCGCTTTTAACCTAAGACACGTGTCATGCATCCAACGGTGAGACCGTTCAGTTTCCGCCGTTGGATCCGGAACGCGAATCTCCGCGCGAGGGCTATAAATACCCCGACGCGCGGTAACTCCTCATTCGTTTCACCCGTTCACCACTTCATCTTCTTCCTCCCACCGCGCCGCCCGCCAGATCTCAACTCCGACGAGCTCCGCCGCGGAAGACTTCACGCCAGGTCGCTCCAAGCCTTCCCTCGTTCCAAGATCGCCGCGGTTGATCGGGAAATCTCCTCCGCCGCCGATTCGTGGTCACGCGGGCCGCTTTTTAGCAACTTCGGCGACCTTCGTCCTCGCCGGAGCACCGCCGGTTCGCCGCGCCATTGACGGTACGTGCACCGGACTTGTAGAAGAAGAAGTAGAGTAGATTCCGGTAACTCAAACACTTTGCATGGGTGCAGCCGGAAGTATGCCGATCGACTCGCACTGTACTGGTAGTTCTCCGAATAGCCCGGATCCCAGTTCACTAGAGCCAATCTGTCCGGATCCCATTGCATTCCTACCACCATATGTTTCCGACATCCGGCTGGCTCAACCTTTTTCCGCATCTTCCAGCACCAAGTTAAGCCGGATCCCAACCGCACAAGAAATCGAAGAAGAACTTCAAGGGCAAGCTAGAATGGCTGCCAAGGTTCAGGAGACGGAAAACAAGAAAGCTTCCAAGGCCCGGAACCGCGAAGGAGAGCGGGGTCAATGGTGGCCCTGCGAAACCACCGATACGGAGCTCAGAGAGCTTCAGAACGAAGGTATGATCTCCGCCCACTGGAGTTTCATACGCGACACCGTCGTCCCCAAGCCAGGAGCCGGAGAAGTGGTCATGACCAAGGCTTGGGTGGAACGCGGATTATCGCTTCCTTGCTCGGAATTCTTCCTCTCTATCCTCAAAACATATGGGCTTCAGCCCCACAACATCTGCCCCAACTCCTACCTTCTGCTCTCCAACTTCGCAACTCTCTGCGAAGGGCATCTCGGAATCCGGCCAGACGTCAAGCTATGGCAGTTTTTCTTCCGAGTAAAGAAAGAGACGAAGGACAAAGCTATGCTGAACTGCGGGAGCATGACATTCATGCTCCGACCTGGTCGCATGTACCCTCCTCATGACTCGCACGAATCCGTCCGGTACTGGAACGCCGGATGGTTTTACGAGAAGAATGCGTCAGTTCCGGAGGTCCACGACGGCCTCCCCAAATTCAACAACGAGCCTCCGGAAGAGCTCGCAAGCTGGAGCTTCATCCCGTCGCTTCCCTAACTCCTATCCCGGGAGAAGGCAGCGCGGAGAATCTCCCTGGTTAGTCCACGACGGGCTAACCGGAACCCAGCTTACACTGAGCTGGTTCACTCGGCGGATCCAGCCTCTACGATATAACGCGCGATTAATCTGCGCGTACACCGGGGCGGACGACCAGCTCCGAGCTACCCGCCACGATCTTCCGGCTGACTCTCTCAAAAGGAGATTCAAGACGCTCGGTGAAGGTGGGCCGGGGTCAACCGATCCCGGAACTGATCAAAGATATTTACACGAACGACCAATGTCCTCCGGTAAGCTTTGACCCTTTCGTTACTTCAAACTTCACAAGTTTTTGGATATTGACTAACATATGATATCTTTCCCTCCAGCTCGCTACATTGGCGGAGGAAAATCTGCGCACCATACTTCGCGTCCCCGTCGCGGGCGACACGGCGGAGGAGGTTCCGGAAGACGAAGAGGAGGAAGAGGAGCAAGCACCCCGCAAGGTAGCTCCTCGACCTACGAAGCGTCCCCGCGCCAAAGCTCCCGGCTCTGAAGCCGAAGCCAGCGGCGAGGCCTCCGCCAAGAAGCCCAAGATCGTCAAGCCCCTCCGCTAGACTCAAGGGAAGGCGGAGCGGGAACGTTTGAGAATGCTTTCCAACAGCAGTAAACGCTCGCGCCCCATCATCCCCGGCGCCCGTAAGTTTCCGCGTATGGTTCGTATTTATTTTGACGCAACTGTTTCTTATGCGATCTTTCTTTTATTTGTTCGCAGGACTCCGACTACCGCTGCCACCCGGACCATCAGCCAAGAACCCATCACCAAATATATGAAGAAATCTCCAGCTGTTGGTCCTACAACTCCAGCTCCGCCAAGCGCTTCCCACACTGCTCCTCCGCCATCTCCTTCTCAGGCGGATCAATCTCCCCTCCTCGCCGCAAACACTCCACCGGAAGTAATTCCGGCCGCAGCGAAAAGGCGGGCGAAGAAGATCCTAAGGCAAAAGGCCCAGCCCAAGAAGAACCAGAGATCCAAGGCCAAGGAGAGGCTGAAGTTACTTCCTCCGAGAAGGTCGGAGCCGGTGCCGGCGACGTTGTCGTGTTTCCGAAAACTTCGGAGATCCGACCGACCTCACTTCCACCCCCAAGGCATATGCTACAAAATTCTTCAACAAGCCGACGGAGGCGGAGAAGTGGGAACTTGAACAAGACCTCGCTCAACGCCATGTTGAACAATGCCTCGGGGGAAACCGGATGCCTCGACGTCGGAGATCCAGGAATTTAAGAAGGACGTCGGCCGCTTCTTCGACAAGCTTATCTCGCAAACAAAAGGTACTCCCCGAGAGCCCCCAAGCATGTGGGCGGAAACTAAATACTAGTTAGCGCTTAGATGCTTTTAGAGTACAGCCACTTTTGGAAAGATTTAAAAATGTCACAGTAGCCCCCAAGCATGATGTCGGAAAGATTCCGGCAACAATGCTTCAAAGGACCCCACTATACGTAGGCGGAATTTTTACTCCTGCGCTGATCGGTTTTTACAGGAACAGCAGGCACTGCATTATGAGCTACATAAAAACATTGCCCTGCAGCGCCGCGTTACCTTGGGTCAAGCGGAAAGTATCCGGACCCTCAAGAATGAAAATGCAGAACTGAACAAACAACTGGCGGACGCCCAAGGTGGGTTTCCGACCTTTCTTGCTATTAGTTCTCGTTCCGACTTTGAACTGTATTTAACTTGATTCCTTATAGGCGCATCCTCTTCCCTGGCGACGACCTCCTCCGAACTCGGAAAACCTCGCGCTCCTCATACCAAGAGTTGGAGATAAAGCCGAAGGAGGCGGAGCAGCAGAAGGAGCAGGCCGAGAAGCAACTGGCGGAGAAAAACTCCGAGCTCATCAGGGAAAAAGGCGATTTCTTGTTGAAACGCAAAGTTGATAGCGAGACCATCAAGGGGCAGCTAAAGGAGCTCAATGGGCTCCGAAATTATATGGAAACCGCGGAGCACCATTGGGACTTGCTAGCCGAAAATATTCTGGGTACGTGTACTCGGAACTTCTTATCTTGATGTATAGTTTCTTGTGCTCAACTTGAATTTTTACGCTTGTATTTTTGTGCAGAGCCACTTCGATACTCTGAAAGGCGCCGGAACAAATTTCCCCGAGACGACGTTCTTACTCTTGCTGGTGATGATTGCAAGGATCTGATCTCCGCCTCACGGAAGATATGCCATAACTTATCGCTAAAGAAGAGCCGCACCCGCGGTCTGCGCCTAACCGGTCAAGCGGATGGACATTCTTCCGGAGCCGGTAACGCATCTACAGAGCTTCATCAGCCCGAGGCGCAGCTGCCATGACTTTAACCATGTGCTTGGCGCATAACCCGGAGATGGACCTGGACCGGGTAACTTCTGGTGTTCCTCCGACAGCAGATGTCGGAGCTCTTCTTGATGCGGTGAGTGGCTATGACACCCGCATCGCGCGAAGGATCCGTCATGACGAGTTCTACGACAAGGAGGTTCTCCCAGCAGATGAGCCCCTTGAAGAGGAACTTCAAAAGGAGCGTGATGCGGAAACCCGACCTGCGGAATCCGGAACCCAGTTTACCCGGACCAGCTCCAAGGATGCTCCCCAAGAGGAACCCGAGTCCGGCGCCGCCACCTCCGAAGAAGATGAAGAGAGCGATGAAGATGTGTCGTCTCCGGCCGAGGGCGCCAAAGGAAAAGATCCGTAGGGCAATGCTTCTCCGTCCAAGGCGGAGTGAAAACGTTTATGTCCTGCGGGATAAAACAATGCATCATTTTGGCCCCAGCGAGGGTTTGTAATATAACTTAAATTCTTAAGTAGTTAGGGATGAAACAAGCATGCATGCGTGGGCGGAAAATACTTATCCTGCTATCCGTTTTTATATTATTTGCATGTGTTGTTTCTTGAAAGCAAGTGCTGGTTTGATAATTTCCGGCTTGCCCACTTGACCTTCCACGAGCCGGAAAACCCGTGCCGGAAACGCCGCCGCGGCGACGAAGCCCAATGGCAATCCGTCAATAACCGCGGAAACAAGCCCCCAGCCCAAGTGCCGGAAGTCGCTACCAGGAATCCATGGGTTTGCAACAGAAAAAACTTCCGCCAAAAAACTTAAGCTTACGTCCTAAGGGACGATTTTGAAAATCACAACTTTCATACACGCCTAGGCGGAAAAATCCAGCTCGCGGTTTTAGTCGGAAAACAACATACACGATCCGTAAATGAAAAATTAAAGGAGGTAAATGACTCTAAGAATGAACCAAAAGCTTTATTTCATTGATCATGTATCATAGATATTACAAGGTATGTAATGTGTAAAGCGCTAAGTGTGGAAAGGACGTAGCTGTGCTATGTTCCAGGGACGATCTGTTTTATCATATATGTCACCCGGATCTTCTCGTTTTCGTTTCCGATGCCGCCAGCAGTGTCTATCCTTTAGTTCCCGGAAATCAACGAGGTAGTAGGATCCGTTGTGTAGTACTTTGCCGATGACGAAAGGTCCTTCCCATGGAGTTTGCAACTTGTGATCTTTCACTCCGGCGAAGGCGGAGGACTAAGTCTCCGACCATGAACGAGCGGTTCCGAACTCGACGGCTATGATAGCGTCGGAGCTTCTGCCGGTAAATGGTGGAGCGTTGGTCGGCTAGATTCCGAGCTTCTTCGATCAGGTCCACAGATAGCTGTCGAGCCTCGTCAGCAGTTTCTTCATTGTAGGCGGAAACTCGCGGTGAGTCATGGATGATGTCAGTGGGGAGCACAGCTTCAAATCCGTATACCAGGAAAAAAGGAGTAAATCCTGTTGACCTGTTAGGGGTAGTTCGTAAACTCTACGTGCACGTAGTCCAGCTCATCAGCCCAAGCTCCGGCTGCGCGGCGCAGCGGTTCTTCAAGGCGAGGTTTGATTCCGGCTAGTATAAGGCCGTTGGCTCGTTCGACCCGACCATTAGATTGTGGATGAGCCACGTACGCAAGGTCAAGCCGGATCCCAACTTCATCGCAGTAATCCTTGAGTTCTCCCTGCGCAAAGTTTGTGCCATTGTCTGTGATTATGCTGTGTGGGATGCCGAATCTCGTTACGAGGCTGCAAACAAATTTTAGTGCCGTAGCACCGTCGGCTTTTCTCACTGGCTTTGCCTCGATCCACTTACTGAACTTGTCAATAGCGACCAGGAGGTATTCATGACCGCCAGGAGATGATTTCTTCAACTTACCAACCATATCGAGCCCCCAGACCGCAAACGGCCAGGTGATAGGGATGGTCCTCAGCTCTTGGGCTGGAGCGTTTGGTTGAGTAGCGTAGTACTGACAACCGCGGCAAGTTTTCACCAGCTTGTCGGCGTCTTCTTTAGCCGTTAGCCGTGAAAATCCTAACCGAAAAGCTTTTGCAACGAGGGATCCGGGGGCGGCATGATGCCCGCAATCCCCCGCGTGGATCTCTCTGAGGATTTCAATGCCATCTTGACTAGAGACGCATTTGAGAAAAACCCCGTTTGCACTTCGTTTGTAGAGCTGTCCATCAACAATTGTGTAGGATCTTGCTCGTCTAATGATCTGACGTGCGTGGACCTCGTCCTCCGGCAACTTTTGATCGATGAGATAGTCCGTAAATGGCTGAGTCCAGGCCGGAATGATTGCCATCACTTCCTTAGCCGGAGAAACCGCCGGATCAGGATTTTCCGGGTTTGCACCCTTCACCGAGGGTACTCGCAGATGCTCAAGGAACACCTGTGCGGAATTGGTTTCCCGCCGGATCCGAGCTTGGACAGCATGTCCGCCGCCGTGTTATCGTCTCTTCTCGACGTACTTGACTTCGTATCCGAGGAAGCACTTGGCGATCTCGTCCACTTCGTCTCCGTAAGCCGCCATGACGGAGTTTCGGCGTTCCAGTGTTCCGGCTACTTGTTGTGCCACCAGTGTCGGAATCTCCGCAAGCATATGATGTGCTTGATCCCAATTTCCTTAGCGATGCGCGGACCGTGTAGTAGAGCCTCGTATTCCGCCATATTGTTGGTTGCTTCGAAGTGAATCTCGCGAACGCATCGCAGCTTCTTCTCCAGTAGGTGACTTCGTGGTAACTCCAGCCCCCGAGCCTTGATGTTGCTTGGATCCGTCAAAGTGCATGACCCACGCTTCAGTGTTCCGGCACGATGCGTGCCCTCCGGTGCTTCAGCCCAATCCGCGATGAAATCCGCTAGAACTTGAGACTTGATTGCAGTTCGGGCTTCGTAGTTGATGTCAAAGGCAGTATAACTCGATGCCCCATTTTGCTACGCGTCCCGTTGCGTCGGAGTTGTTGATGATTGTTGCCGTGGGAGCCTTGCTCACCACCGTCATTGGGTGCTCCTCGGAAGTAGTGTCTCAGCCTTCCGGCTGCCTAGGAAAACTCCGTATGCTAGCTTCTGAAAGTGAGGGTATCTCTCGCTTGGATTCCGTCGGACTTCGCTAATGTAATAGACAGCCTTTGGACTCCGTGCTCAAATCCTTCTTCCTTTCGCACCACCACGATTACGAGGCTGATAACTTTGTTGGTAGCCGCTATGTAGAGGAGCATAGGCTCGACTCAGCCGGAGCCGCCAATATAGGTGGGGAGGAGAGTATGTTCTTCAACTCCCGAAGTGCTTTATCCGTCGCCTCATCCCGCATCAAACTTGTCTCGTTTTCTTCAGCAGCTTGTATAGAGGTAAGGCTTTTCGCCAAGACGGCTAACAAATCTGCTGATTGCCGCAACGCAACCAGTTAATCGTTGCACATCTTTGAGACAAGTTGGCCTTTTGATGTTCGTGGATAGCCTTGATCTTTTCCGGTTAACTTCAATGCCCCCGTGAGAAACAATGAAGCCAAGGAGTTTTCCTCGTCGGTACGCCAAAGACGCACTTCAGCCGGATTCAACATCATCTTGTACCGTCGGAGATTATCAAAGGTTTCCTTGAGGTCGCTCAGCAGGTCGGATCCCTTTCGGTCATGACCGCGATGTCGTCGACGTAGGCGTGCACGTTCCGGCCAATTTGGTCCTTCGGTGCACCGCCGCATCGTACGTTGGTATGTGGCACCTGCGTTTTTCAAGCCAAAAGGCATGGTAACATAGCAAGTATGTGCCAAAGGGTGTGATGAAGGAGGTCGCCTTTGGTCGACTCCTTCATCAAGATCCGATGATACCCGGAATATGCGTCAAGAAAACACAGAGTTCCGCCTCGCCGTCGAATCAATGACTTGGTCAATGCGCGGCAAAGGGAACGGATCTTTCGGACAATGCTTATTCACGCCGGAGTAATCGATGCACATTCTTAGTATTTCAGAATTCTTTTGGGTACAAGGACGGGGTTTGCGACCCAATCAAGTATGGATAACTTCTACTACAAAACCCGCCTCTAGTAACTTTGCTAATTCCATTCCTATGGCGCGGCGCTTCTTGTCTCCAAAGCGTCGCATAGCTTGCTTCACCGGTTTTGCACCCGGGTTTATGTTGAGGTAGTGCTCGGCGAGTTCCCTTGGTACTCCTGGACATGTCGAAGGTTGCCATGCGAAGATATCCATGTTAGCTCCGAGGAACTCGACGAGCGCGCTTTCCTATTTGGGGTCCATGTTGGCTCCGACCGAAACCCGCTTGGAGCTGTCACCTTCGACGAGGTCATGCTTCTTGGTTTCTATCGCGGCCTTGAACGAGGTCTTCTGTTCGGAGATCCGCTTCTTGGTGGTTCCGCATCTCGGCCGGATCCACCGCGGCTCCGTAGCCTTGCAGCTCCTCTCCAGCATATGACGGATTCTCGCAAAGGCGGCCTCGCCTTCCTCGCAGTCCCTAGCTTTCTTGTAGTCTCCGGACACGGTGATCCAACCGTTAGGACCCGGAATCTTGAGCTTGTTGTAGATGTAGCATGCTCCGGCGTGGAACTTGTGGTAGGTGGGCCCGCCGAAGATCACGTGGTAGGAGCTTTTGAAGGGCACCACTTCAAACGTGATCATCTCTTCGCGGTAGTTGTTCACATTGCCGAAGGCCACGGGAAGTTTGATGCTGCCCGCAGAGTTTGCCTTCTTACCCGAACCACACCATGAAATTCAGTGGTGCCGTGCTTGAGCCGTTCCTTGGTGAGGTTCATCTTCTCCAGGGTCTCCGTGTACATGATGTTCAGTGCTAGCTCCTCCGTCCATAAGACACTTGGAGAAGTCATACCCGTCTATGCGGGGACTCACAACCAGTGGCGTAGCACTCTTTGGGGATGACGGCCGGGTGATCCGACCTCGTCAAACGTACGTGCTTTCTCCGACCACTTGACATACCGCGGCACAGCCCGGAACCGTGGCGTTCAAGATCCGGAGCGCTGATTTTTTCGCGCGGACAGCTTGGGGTTCCGAGGAAGGTGTGGTAACTTCCGACACTCTTCTTGCCGAAGGGGTTGGATTTGTTAGCCGCGGTACCCTCCTTGGGTTCCGGCGAAGCGTCATCCTCGTCCATGGCTTCGGAACTGTCCTCCTCTTTGTCCTTGTTCTTGCCCTTGCCTCCTTTGCCGCGTGGGCGGTGCTTCCGGGCTCGTTTGTATCCTGCCTCCGGGTCATTCTTCAAATCATTGACCCACTTGCAGTTGCGATTGGTATGGGTGGATTTGCCCGTAGCCGGATCCAGATGAGCCAGGCACGGCATATCCCTGTATTCTTCATACGTTTGGGGGGCGCGGGATCCGGCTGCGGTGACTTCGCCGCCGCGCCGCTGGCCCCTCGCCTCGCTCCGCCTCCACGTCCGCGGCCTCTTCCGCCTCCCCGGACCTCCGCGTTGGAACGTCATGGCTACCATGTCGGATCCTCCGCCCTTCCGGTCTTCGGGGGGTTCTTCCGCTTGTTGCCGTTGCCGACGCCGTTATCACGGTTTTTCTTCCGTTGGTGCAGGGGTATGGCCGTAGCCGCGAGATCTCCGCCCGCGTCGTCATCGGCGGCGCATGATCGCCGGCGATGTTTATCATCTCGTCAAGAGTGAGTTTGTTTGCGTTCACCGTGCAGGTAAGCTTGTGGCGCAACAGCCCCCCACGCCGTGCACCACCAATAAAGGCGTGCATTGCCGTGCGGTTATCTACGTTCTCGCACTCGTTTCTGGTTGCCAACCATCGGGTGAGGAAACTCCTAGATGTCTCGCCCTTCTTCTGGATGCAAGCTTGAAGATCGCCGGTGGTGGCCGGTCTCTTGTAGGTACCCCCGAAGTGGTTCTCGAAAGCCTTCTTCGGGTCCAACCAGCAAAAGATGGTGTTCTCCTCGAGGTCGCCGAGCCAAACACGAGCTGGACCAATAAGGTACAACTCGGAGCATGCGGCAGGCTATATTCGGGGTTCCTCCGGCGAAGGTTACCGCATTGTAGTAATCCTCGATCCAGGTATCCGGCCTCTCGCTGCCATCATAATGCTTCGGATTTCCCGGTAGCTTAAGGTTCAAGCTTCTTGGCTTTGGTTCCTCTCGGATCATCCGGCCAAAGCACCTTGGACCGATGTAGTCGGATCCGTACTCGTTGAGGCGATCCCGGCATCACGAGGGGCGCCGCCGGGTGATTTTGAGCGGGAACGGGATCTCCGGCCTCTGCCTCCGCCTCCACCTCCGCCTCCACTTGGTGGTGGCGAGGGAGATCTGCGAGGGGGCCCGTAAGATGATCTTCCGCCTTCGTACTCGTGGCGTGGCTCCCTCGGCTGGCTCCGGCTTCGGTGGCTCCTTTCCTCTTGGTGGTGGTCGCCTCCGTCGTTCCGGCTCCTGCGTGGCTCCGGTGCGTACTCCTCGTTCCGGCTCCTCCTTGGTTCCGGATCGCGTCCTTGGCTTCTGCGAGGCTCAGGGTCACGTTCTTGATTCCGACGAGGCTCAGGCTCGTGGTCTTGATTCCGACGAGGCTCAGGCTCGTGGTCTTGATTCCGGCGAGGCTCAGGCTCGTGGTCTTGATTCCGGCTTCTGCGTTGTTCCAGCGTACGCTCCCTGTTCCTGTCTCTAGGTGGCGGCATACTGTCGCGGATGTTGATTCCACCTGGTCCATGGGGCCTGGGGTTTCCGGCAGGGCTGCGACGCCGAGGGGGTAGCGGAGGACGCGAAGCTCGGGGTGGTGGCGATGGAACACGGTACTTATCTCTGCCAGTATACATCGCATCCTTTCCCTTTGCCAGGTCTTTCGGGTTGAATCCGATGGTATGGGGATTGGATTTGGATGATCTCTCGACTTTCCTCCCCGCGCTCCGTAGATCCGGTGCGCGATTCGCCATCACGGTGTTGACTTGCTATGGCGTCCTTCTGCGCGGTGGATATGCACCGCTCCGGATTGGATGCTAACCTCGCGCGAAGTGTCCGCCTTGCTCGTTGCCGCATTGCCGAAGCAACGAGCTTCCGGACGTAGTTGATGTCAATCTCCTTGTCCTTCTTCTTTAGGAGCTCCGCAGCCTTCTTCATGTTATCCTTTGGAGTTGCGAGCGGCTCGCTGCTCCGTAGGCGTTGCGAAGGTGATCCTGCGGGGAGGGATGGCTTCTCGAGCGATTTTATCAGCCTCCGCCTGCAGAGAGTCTAACCTTTTCTGCCACTCCTTTCGGAGTCCCGTGGCTGTTGCCATCATTTCATCGACTTTACGATCCTTCTTTAGGGAGTAGTCCACAAAATTTGCAGCCAAGGTTCTTTCTTCCGCCATTGCGGCTGCAGTCCTGGCGAACTTCTGAGCTGTTGCCAGCATCTCCTGCCGTTTGGCTTCTAAGGCCTCCGGGTCTGCAGCCTCCTCTCGGAGTTATTGGTTTGTTGAGAATATCGACTTCGCGACTAGATCCATGCGTGCTTGCTCGACTATCTCTTCGGTGACAGGACATCCCCGTGCGGCCGTGGTCCCAAGGGAGGCCGCACGTTGGATGGTCCCGGGCCGGAGTTGGAGGCTTCGTCTTCCGTGTCCGGCCGATCCAGCCGGTGCCACGGCTGCTAGAACCCGCATCGGCTGGGCGGATTCCACTTCAGCTTGCTCACCGCCTCCGAGTTCCTCGAGCTTGCGGTTGAATTCCTCTGTGTTCATGGATGAAGCGCTGTCATCTTCCCTGATTGCGAGCTCCTTCGTCAAGCGATTGTATTCCTCTGTGCCTATTGAGGAGGCATCATCGGAATTTGGGCTCAAGTTACCGAGGATTGATTCCTCAGGGTTTCCGACTTCCTCTTGCCCCGGAGCGTCGCTATCTCCGATCGCTTCCGCGCAGATCCGAGCGACGTAGTTTCCGGGTCCCTCAACCTGTAAAGGATCGGCCTCGTCCCGGTGGAGGGCGTCTCCTCGCGGTATGGGCCAAGAAGTGCACGAAGTGACACCTTTGCTTCTCTAACACCCGGGAGACCCGTGCGGATCCGCATTGGTCTTCCACCGTTTTCTCCTCGCTCGTGGGCGGATTGGGTGGGTTTTGATTTTTCCTCGATCCAAGGCGGAATCTTCCTTAAGAAGCTCCTCGCGACTCGGATCGGATCTTCGCGACGGCGTCCGGCTCGGCGGCGGACGCGTCGGCCGTTACTTACCAAGTGCGTTTCCGTCGGAATCGACGGTCTCGCCGATGAAGATGTGGATGCCGCCGATTGGGACGATGGAGAGCTTGACGGGGTTCGTCCTAGCCGGAATCCGCACTCGTCCGGACGGACGATCGGAAAATTCCCGGCGTAGAGTACGCGCCCTACGGCGATCGAGTCGTCGTAGCTTCCCATGGCGGAGCCCTCCCGGTTCCGGCCTCCGCACGCCTCGGGCCCCACGGTGGGCGCCAACTGTCGTTGCCTAATCGACAATACCTCGGAGGAGGGATCCTCACGAAGGGGAGAAGAAGTAGGGGCCATAGGGCGGAGTGCACACGGGACGGTGGTACGCGAGTTACCCAGCCTTCGGAACACCCGCACGATGACAGGGCCTACCGTCGCTTGTCTGGAATTATCTAGGCGCTTGCGCGTTGTTACAATGGTTGTGGTTGTGCCTCTAGGGCTCCCGGGATCCGGCTTATAAAGGCGCACGGATCTAGGGTTTACATGGAGAGTCCTAGCCGGAATACAAGTTGCCTAACTACGGTACAATATCTTGCCGTGTACGTCAAGGATCCGCCTTCCTTATGGCCGTATCGGATCCGGATACTTTATGGGCCTCCACGGATCCGGCCTCCTTCGTAGGTCGGTTGGGATCCGGCTCCAGTGTTCCCGGGCTGGACTTCATCCTTCTTGATCAACAGCAACTGGGCCGCCCGATGGGCCCCATGCCACCATCACCGTCTGTGGGCCACCCGGGCTTGCCGGATCTAGGCCACGTCGTTGATATACCCATAAAGTATACCCACAACAACAATAGTGCAAGAATTGTGTTCCAAAACCATGGGAAGTGTGCCAAGCACATCATGACCATAGGTTTATGGTAGAAACACTTGGAAGTATAGGAGCTATATTCCAAGAGTTATGTGTTTAGAATAACCATGTTAGAACCCAGAGATAACATGTGTATTAGTCCTCAACACAAATGGAAGTTAAGCTAGTACTTCCAAAGGAAATTAGGTCAACCACAACCATTCTGGAACAAAATTTTCAAGTTTATCTCATTGCAATTGTGCAATTCAGGTAAATGTCAAAACCAATAGTAGTATGCCATATATACGTGCTAAGTATCACGTTATAAACCTATCTTATGTGTTGTTATACACTACACATCAGGGCCTGATGTTTAGAGATGTCTTACTCAACTATTATATTCAGGCTTATGATGGTGTGTATTATAAGCACAAAGCTGAATCTTCTTGGATTTTATTGGATTTTCATTGTTTGACTAGATCCATACATGAAGTTTGACTTTGATATGCAAGTGCATGTTGCAATATCAAGTTCTTACTTGATGCTATAGATCTAGAGGGTAATGGTATTCGTGTGAGGAAGTGACGAATTCTAAAGATTCTAAAGACAAGAAGAAGGTTCATCAGATAAAGGAAGTAAAGTTGTGGGAAGCAACCACAATACTTTGAAGGGAGTATCAACCACAACTCATGCTTAGCCTCAACAGAGGAGTACTTTAGTGCGGAAGAAGCATGAAGGCGAGAAATATGATGATTATGGAGAAGTAGAAGCAGAACCATATTCATTATGGAAGAACGGAATGCAAGTGAAGTCACTTATAATACTATTTTCATAGTATCAACAAGTGGTTTTCTTGCAAAATAAACCATAGCAGATATAAGAAGACCACAGTTGGTATCAGAAGACCACAGTTGGTATAGGATCAATACTGGAAGATAGAGTAGAAGATGTCTCGTCCAATTGATCAAAACCTATAATAGAGTCCATTTTTAGATAACAAATAGCCACAGTGTTATCAAGTAGTCCACAATTGGATTATTTGTAACAAGAAGTTGTGAACAAATAAAATTTTGTTAGCTAAATAATTATGACCTATAAACATTTAGTCAAAGGATTCATTTGGGATGTCCACAATTGAGTGGATATACCACAAAGAGTCTTCGCGAGACCTTAGAAGAGTACAACCCATAAACTAGACCTAGACCAATATTGTAACCATAAGTCCAATGGTTGGAAGAATAGGAATTGAAGACCATAAGAAAACTCCAAGGGGTAGAGTAAAGGTTGAGTTGGATGTACAATGACTCCATACTTTGAGCAAAATAGAAGAAGAAGGTCTGAGCTGAGAGGAAGTTCGATCTTATTTTCATAAGATAGTTGGACACTACTTTCAGAAGGATGACAGACCAGAAGCCGAGGTTCATGCCTCGAGGAAGTAATAATTGGACTATAACTTGAGAAAGTGAGTAGTATTTACTCAGAAGTACGAAAGCTCAAGTAAGCTAAGTTTAATGAAGTTGGATGAAGGAAATATCGGAGACCAAATAAAGCTTAGGAAGGTCAAAGACTGAAGAAGATTGACCATACTAGAACCAAAGACTAATTGAAAGATTCCTTTCATGGAACCTAAAGGAACCAAAATTGTCAGAGGTATCAACCTTAATCCATGATTGGATAGACTAAATGAGTCTAATCCATTATTAGGGAAATAAACCATCCAAACCATCCCCATAGTAAATATCATACTAAGTACCATTACTGTAGTTATAGCTGGTAATGGAAAATAGAACCTACCTTAAACAAATCTTGTAGAACGAAGTTCTGGATAACCAATTAGTAGTATGTTATCAAATTAGTCTTCAGTTAAGACTATAAGCACAAGAAGAAGTCTCAATCATAGAATCTGCAAAGAGAAGGGAAACAAGCTTATAGAGTTGGAAGAAATCAAAGAATTAAAGTAAGAAGCCATGGTTCCGAGACATACACTATTGCTCAGAGACAAATATCATTGGATTTCAGGAAGAAATCATAGAACTGGAGAAAGAAACTGCTGTTCAGAGACAGACACTAGTGGATTCCAGGAAGAATCTGGACAAAGGATATATTCAAATATATCCCGAAAGATCATCACGGAGTTCGAGAAAAGATGTAGTCTGCACAAGTCAGATCCACACTCCGAAAACGTGAGAGAGTTCAAACTTCGAGGACGAAGTTTAGTTTAAGGGGTAGAGACTGTAATATCCCAGTATTTGGGGTTACAAAAATAGAGGAAACAGATGTGTGCATTGCATTCATGCATAGAAAATCCAGGGAATTTTCGCGCTTTAAAATAAAATAGTCACAGTAACTGAAGTTTCACTTGACCTTGGTGGAATTGAAGTAGCTCATCAAGTCAAGCGCTATAAACCTCAATGTGATTTTGTTTAAAACCTTGTTTTGGGTAGAGATGATTTGATCTAAGGGGTTAGATCAAATGGAACTAAAATCAACACAACAACACTTTACTCAATGATCAATTGCTTGATCTTATAAAAGATCATAATATGATATTCTTGGCCATAACATATGAACATCTATTCAAATGCAAACCAAGTAACAATAAAATGGAGAAACCATTCTTCACTTATCTTTTCCATGTCTTAAACCAATCCATGTTCCTACCATGAACCTCATGGTATTCATTCCACTTAAATCTTGGAATCATGACAAGGATCTCCACTCTAGAAATGCTCCCTAGTTTTCAATTATATATTCTTCTCTATTCCAATTTATTATACATCAAACCTATAGAAGTGAGAGTTCTATATTATTTATTAGAGAAGCAATGACAAACCTTGAGCTCAACCTTGGATATACATCCATGTGTTTAAGTCATCATCTTTAGAAAGAACCCTAGGATAGTATTCAAGACATTCCCTAGAGAGAGAACCCATCTATGCTAAACACAGATACTGATGATCACATTATTCCCTATGGAGCCTAACCTTAGGTTAGTAATAAAGTCCTTCCCATATGAGAGAGACCATTCATACCAATCTTAGCTTTACCTATTTAAGAATCAAGGACAACCTTTGAATTAAAATATTAGGAGATAAACCATGGCATCTTGGAGTGGTGAGATAACCAAGTATCAAATTGAATAAGCCCATATCCATAAGTTGATGAAGTAAGAGTAAGACTAATCCAACTAAGTTAGACAAGTGAAGTCTTAGCCTATATACCTAAGGCAATATTAGAAGTACACCATAAACCCTAGGATAGCTATTCCTATATGAGAGAGCTCAAGCTATGGTGTTACACTCAAATTAGTTGAGGCAACACTTTGATTTGAGGGAGAGAACTATTCATATAACCAGATGAATAAATCATCATTCCTTGAGTAGAACTCTAAGTTAATATCTCAGACATTCTCCTGGGATATAAACTAAAGAGGCAACCATAGTAAGCCCATCCAAGAAAGTAAAATAGAAGTACTAAACCCTAACTGATCAAGACAATACTTGATCTTGGAAGTAAGAAACCTTGTTCATGAGAGATACTTTAGGAAGCCAAACATATACTCTAAGAATTGGGAGTAGAAGCCATTGAGAATAAGTTGCTCATGATAATGCCATGACCATGCTTTGGAGAAATAGAAGAATAAGCCATAAGTTAAACCCTATATGATAAGTAGATATCATTCACCACATGAAATTATAGGGAGATCACTAGTAAGCAACCCTAGGCTTATATCCCAATCTTAACTTGTGAATCACTTGGTGATCATAAGTATAATCTTACCACATCTATATTCCATTTACTCCTCAGTTAAAAGAACATAAGGAAACATTAGAATCAAACTCTATACTTTATGTGGTGATAAACCATTCATCATTATAACCAAAGTTAACTATAAAAAGACCATAGCCACTTTAGTTACTTTAATGATAGATTAAGGATAATAATAGAAGTCTATTGGTATTAGATAAAACCAATTCTCAAGTCCCTAGTAACTAAAGGAGAACAACAACTATTAATTAAGCAAGTAACCATCTTATCATGGATAGGGGAGACTAAACCCTAGCCAATGCAATATGGTGTCATCTCATCTCTACAAACTAGAATTATATCTCAACTCTAGTTTGTGCATCACTTGGGGTGATCACAACTACAAACCTTGGCCATATTTGAGATTCAAACCATGTGCCATTAGGAGAATATGATTAGAAACCTAATTGTTCATTAATTAAATCCTATGCTTCAATTATTAAACATAAGAGACACCTAATGCTAAAACCTTTACTTAAACCATGAGTGGTGATTAACCACCTAACCTTATAGATAAGACAAACCATTCTGGAAACAATATCTACTCTAGATATTTTCAAAGATAAGAATAGTGATAACATTGAAATAGGATTATAATAATAATTGTAAGACCCTAACAAATAGGTGCTCACATAAAATCATATGCAAGTGACCAAATTCTCAATTAAGAGATCCAACCCTAATGACAAATCCTAAAACCCTTAGAGTAGAAATACTCAACTCCAATAATTCAAAACAGTTTAATTCTACAAGAATAAGGGAATTAAAATGAGTGCATAAAATCATGCTTAGTTAACATTTGCAATAAAGTTCACATATATTAAATGCTCATTCAAAAACAAGTCAGTAATACAATGATCTTCTTATTAGTCCTCATGAAATTCCAATTGTCAAATACCTACAAAAATAACAGAGTTCAAATTGAAATTCAAATAAACAAAACCAAAAAGGGAAAAAGAAAACAGAAAAGAAAATAAGAGAGAGGAGAGGCTTACCTATCAGGCCACCGCAGCCCAGCAGTAGCCCATGAGGCAACCCAGCACCACGGCCCAGCCCAGCCCGTCTACCGCCTCGTGCGGATAAGGGCGAGGAGACGTCGTCGTCTTCGTCTCTGCCCAGCTCGACGCACGGGAGCGAGACACCGCGACGGTGTGGCCACGTCCCGTGGTCGCCGCCGCCGATGCTGACTGCCAGCACACGCCGAAGGGCGTATAAAAGGCGTAGAAGCCCTTCCATTCCCCTCTCTTCGTCTCCAACACCCGAATTTCTGAAACCCTAGCACGCCGGTCTCCGACTATCGCCGCCGGTAGGGACCTCCCTGAGCCTCGCCGAGGACACCATCGTCATCGCCATCCTCTCCTTGCTCCTCCTGCAGAAGGAATTGAGCCGAGGTGCTCCGGAGCGTCTCCGTCAAACTCGTCTCTCCGACGGCCGGCGACACCAAATCCGGCGATGCAAGCCTCCATCGGCCTCGCCGACAAGTCCATCGTGCTCCTGGTGAGCTACTGAATCTCGTGGAGTGCTTAGCTCGTCCGATTACGTCCCGTAGCATGCCTCGCGCCGTTAACCCGTGTCCGCCGCCGCCGCAGCTCGCCGGCGAGCACGCTCCGGCGACCTTTCCGAGGGGGCGCCGCCACCTTATGGCTCAGCGCGTCGCCTGAGTCGAGCCAGCACACGCGTGCGTCCGCGGGAGTAGCCCAACGCCGGCGACCATCGCCACTGTCCGCCGGCCACCGTGCCCATTGCCACGTTGGCAATTTTGACTCGGTCAAACACGCGTGGCAGCTGACGTGGACTCTGGTCCACTGGCCAGTGTCTCTATGTGTAGACTAGCCGGTGTGTTTAGTCATTTCGTTTAAATTCAAATTCCATTAAAAATCTGAAACTTTGCCAAATTATATAAAATTCATTTCAACTCAGAAAAATATAAATGAGATATCAAAAATTCTTATAAAAATAAACTCTATCCAATAAAAATATAATATGAAATTTTTATTTTAAATAAAAATTTAATTGTTTAATACTCATTATTTAAGCCTTTTCTTTTATTCTTAATTGAATTAAAATTCAATAATTAGGAAAACTTTCTAAATTAAATAAAAGCCAGTAAATAAATAAAGAAAACATTAAAACTAATTTTCTTTATTTGTTATTTTGTTAAATCCTTATTAGAAGGATTTAAACCCTAAATAATAATTACCTTAATTATTAATTCTTTAAAAATAATAAAATGCCAAATCCAATATTATTTTCATTTCAAAGTTATTAATAACTTCCACTTTATAATGAAGTTATTACCTTAAGAACTATATGGTAGCTTAGGAAACCCTAGTTCCATTATACATAAAATAGTAGTTCATAATTTTATGTGGAATTCTAAAACCCTAATTCATTAGGAACCCTAGCTCCATTAATTCATATGAACCCTAATTTGCCACTAACCTAAACCCTAGGTTATAGTATGTGATCATAACGCTTCCTTTTCATTCATAGGTTTATATGAGCAACTCAATGCTTGTTCATATTCACATAGAATATAGGAACCCTATCACTAATAATTTAGCATCCTATGTATACATAACATCAAACCTAGATGATCAAATGGGGTTAACCAAATCTGAACCCTAGTTCCTATTCCCTAGATCATCATCCTTAATTGACCATCTTTAGTATCAAACCAATTTGATCAACCCTAATAGTAACCATGATTGATGTTTACCTTACATACCATACTCCACTAAACCCTACTAGTGTGAGATACTTATGAATCACCCCATTTAGGAACCAACTATTCCTTGCCTAGTAAATCCAATAGCAAGCCCTAGACAGCCTCAAACTTAATTGTAATACTTCTTAATCCTTAAGAAGTATGTTCTTCAAAAGTTATTCTTTTGAAGAAAATAAAGAATAGTCATTAACCTTACCTAATAGGACCTATAAACCCTAGCTAGCTATCACCAGCAAGGTATACCAACCTTGATAGTAACCATATGCAATCAATTACTTAAGATACTTATGCTTCACTAAAACCATACAAGCCCTAGTTGTTGATGAATCCAACTTGGTTGAGATCCATCTAATATCTACTCCAGAAGCTACTTGGAGTCATAGTAAACCATAGAACTCCGCAACCCTAATTATCATACTTGTTCTTTATTAAAGAACATGTTCTTCAAAAGTTATTCTTTTGAAGTATATGATAATTAAGCATTAACCATGCCATATAGTACTAAAACCAACAATTGTTCATTATATGTTAGGAATATACCAAATGCTATTGTTATGTGCTAGTAATATTATTGCTGTGATATATTGCACCACTTGCTTATGATACTAAGTTAACCAACCCTTAATGAGAACCTTGTTTGTGAATCACTCTAAAAGTGCAACACACCTAAACAAATCATCACAACTCACTAATCCTAAATCATCGGGGTTAGGTCACGTTTAAAGCGATTGCATCTCATACTTATGCATTAATGCATCCTTGCCAATCTTTTAAACACCGTCCTTACCGGACAATGATGCTATTTCAGAATTTGGAGTTATTGCGTATCGAAGACCTTGCCTGCATAATTTTGCAGTCAAGAAAGGCAAGTTCATCGCTTGCTCATGTCACTTTGAGTATTTTTACCAAATTACTTGCAAAGTACTATACTTATCACTCTTGCATAAAAAGCAAAAATGCTATTTTCATAACTATGAATATGACTAAGTGGTGGGCAATGGAACCATGGTATGTGTTGATATGGTGGAGGTTCCATTGCAAGGGTTTGTATCCATCCAGGATTAAACAACAAATGTCGTCCAGTGATTCTTGTGCCGTAAAACTCGTGTTAACCATAAGATCTGGAATGGGACGGAGTAGTCAGTTGTACTTCCACCTCTCGTTCATCAACGGATGCGCTTACCGTAGACACTTGAATCCCGAGGGACAAGCGGTAGGGTGGGGAACCCGTTAAAGTCCCCACGGTAATGCGGTCTATGATGGGTTGCAACGACCGGCGAAGGTATCGGGTCGTCGTACACGGTAGTAGTCGAGGTCGGATGGTATCCTATGGGTACGCTGGCCAGCGAGGACCCAAGGTCGGAATTGCAACAAAGGGTGGGTGTTCGAGGTAGCGGAGGAGTATAACTTGGCTAGGACCTTATACCGGGCCTCACACCAAAGGAAGTGTGGACGAGAACATGACTCGGTTGGCACCAAGGTTAAGATCTCTTGTGGGTAAAGCAACACACCTCTGCAGAGTGTAATGAATCGTGACCTGTCACTCCCTGTTTCGGGATATGGAACTGCGAACGCTGCCGGAAAGGAACTCCATGAAGTTCTAGTCAACCGGTGAAGGCTGGCGGACATAGCTCTTCAGGATAAAAGCAACCTTTTGAAGAAATGATTACAAAAACCTGCATTGCCGTGGACTTTCTGGTCTATGGCCGTAGCTAGTGCATTAAACACCTCTTTCCTATAATGAACTTGTTGAGTACGCTCGTACTCATCCCACTCTTATATCCCCTGCTTAGATATGGAGGCATCGAAGGAAGATCTACAGTGCAACTCAAGGACCAAGGAGTCAACAACTACTTCAAGGGACAAGATCCTGTCAGAAGAGTCAGATACCACATCCAACAAGGAGAAAACCTAGATTAGCAATAGAAAGGAACTAGCTTCATAAACCTAGCTCCTATTTAGCTAGAATCTATTCATAGCCTCTATAGCTAGTTAAATACTCTACAAATAGAGTTCGTGATAGGATAAGACTACGAGTCATTCTTCTGGAGTTAATTTGCAGATTTACCTCATTGTAAAGTAGGAGGCTGTGCTGATCTTCTGTAATGAGTACGTATGTAATTCTATAGACATGCCTTGGACCTGCATATGTTTCTGTTGTACCACTCTGAGCGATGTAATACTAGTGGAACGGTGTTTCATTGATGTTATGTCAGACTTGCATACTACACCATGCAGTGGTATGCCGGGTCACCACATGTGGTATATCATGCAAATTGTAGACTTCCATTGTCTTGAGAAGTGTGATGTTATGGTAACATAGCTAGTTACTACAAACATCTTTTTCATTATTTAATGGCATGCCATGTCACCTAAATACTCATGTTGCATTGCATATGGTTGCACATTATTGCTATGTTATTTTCACTATGACTAGTCTAACATTTATCCCATCTAATTTCCTTTTGAGATCTCCAATAGATTATAGAAGGTTCAATAGTATAACCAATTACTAGCTGTAAGCGGGATTCATGTCATCTATAGCCAACCTATGACAACAACGACTAGAAAAAAATCACAATCTATTACAACAAGAAAAATGTGTTTTTGTAGCAATGAAAAAGTGATTACCAACATTTTTTTACTACAGATTGATTGACAACAAAAATCATCAACTATTTTAACAAACAAAACATGAACGGTTACAACAAAAACAATCAGGTTTATGCAACATTCTAAGAAGCACGTAAACATCATTGAAAAAATCCGAGAAACACACAACTTGTTGAAAAACCTTTGCAACAACTAATAAATCTAGGGGAAGCACAAACTTGCGGCAAACATCTAGGTAAACATTGCAACATCTCGTTTGTGCTTTCGTTACAAAATTATAGGTGTTTGTTACAAAATTAACGAATGTATGCAGTATTGAAAAACTCAAGATGAAAACTTAGTTGTACCATCATCCATTGCAGCCCCATACATGTCGGAGGACCGTCAGAGCAAGATCCAGCAAACTTGGGCATGTTCCCACTGCTCCAACGTCTTCTCCTTGGATCGTTGTGTAGTCGGTTGGATAAATCGAACGACATTGGGGGAGTAGGCTTCATATATGGGGGTCGATCTTTCAGTAAGATAAGTGCTAAACAACAACACGACGGACCAACGAACACCGCGGCTAGCAACCAAAAGTAGAAAGAAGCTAGCAACTAGAGGAGAGAAAATCTAAGCTAGCAACACCTAGGGCGCGTTGGGTTGCTTAGGCGGATTTTTGCTAGGTCCTTAGACGGGTTGGAACGAGCCACGGTCCACTTTTGGCACTTCGTTTGGTAGCATGGGTTGCATCACTAGGTACCTAGGTGCCAGTTTGTTTAGTTGCTTGCATGCCTTGATTTAGCCTCACCTCTTCTCCATATGGTGACATTACATCTCACCTAACACAACCATCACCATGCCACCGTTCACGAAGACAGTCACCAATGCCACTGGAGATGACGATGGCCATGGCGGTTACCACCATGCCGCCGCTAACAACGGTGGCCATGTCGGTTACCGCCCTGCCGCCACCGATAGCGGTGGCCACAACGGTTACCGTCATGGATCACCACCTCTCACCTACCACAACCATCATCGTGTTGTCGTTCACGAAGCCAGGCACCAATGCCGCTAACGATGACAATGTCCATGGTGGTTAGCACCATTCCGCCGATGACAAGAGTGGCCACAATGGTTACCGACATGGATTACCATCTCTCACCTACCACAACCATCACCACGCCATCGTCCACGAAGTTGGGCACAAGGACTACCATAACGGTGCACGAAAATACCACCAAGGTGCCGCCGACGACGGTCGCTACCACAATGGATTACCATCTCTCACCTACCATGACCATGTCTCCATCCACGTAGTCGCCTAGTCGGGCAGAAGGCATACCACGACGGCGCGCGAAAATGCCACCATGTTGCCACCCACGTTGTCGGGCAGAAGGCATACCACGCAGAAAATACCACTGTGTCACCGTCCACCATGAACCGATGAATAAGATGATCAACTATGAGAAATAGGTTACACTACACCCAAATGAACCACCACATGTGTACTAATTACAGTATAATAATGAGTTATTTATCTATCTGTCTACGTCCAGAGAAACGGAAAACTTACAACACGAGAGTTGTATGGTGATGTGAAGGTACTCCTCAAAGTAAAATTTCAAACGGTCGACCGCGTGCGATGAATTTGGTGAAATTCTCTCAAAAACTCCGAACATGAACACGAAATTTACGATTTATGGCTGACGAAACTCGAAGCCGATTGTCGAAATGGATTCATATCATCAACAAACATCTTTTTTCATTTGCATCTTATTTTGATTTGAAGCATAGTCGTGGTGATTTGAATGTAGTAGGTGAAGGAGGGAGGAGGAGTTTAAGGTATAGTGGGCGTAAACAATCTAACTTTCTCTCCCGTGCAAGCTAGCCCTCATAACATGGTGGGCTATGGAGGAAAGGCTGATTTAGGCGTTCCTCCTGAGCCAGACTCACTGGTATTTTAAAACCCGCGCTATGCAACAATCGTGGAGGAGGCTGAGAAATCAAACAACCATTTTCATCTCCATGTGATATGAGCCAAAGTGTACCTAGGCTACCAAACGCATTCCTAACTACTAAGCTGCTTGCACGCCGTAACCAAACGTGGCAACAAAGCTAGTTATATGTGCATGTTTGCATGCTAGCTAGTACTCCCTCCGATCCCTCACTACGGGAAAACAAGACTTTGCCGTGCAACTATTTGCACGGCAAAGGGCCTTATATGCACGGCAAAGGCTTTGCCGTGCGACGCCGCACGGCAAAGGTCGCACGTCAATGCCATAGACGGCAAAGGTCGCACGGCAATGCCAAATCTTTGCCGTGCGCCTCACGGCCTGCCCCGTATAACGAGTTCGGGCCCCCGAGAAATCGAGCGGTCGCCCCGTATTAAAAGGGGCCGTGGAGGGGAGTTCGGTTTCTAAACCCTACTCCCCCCCGCCGCTTTCACTCCCGCCGCCGCCTGCCTCATCTCCGGCGAGCCATTCCGTCTCCTCTGACGCCGCTCCGCCGCTTCCGCCACCACCCCTCCGTCCGCAATGGGGCGGTTAAGACGCATAGGTAAGGGAGGGGGCCGAATCGGTGGCGGAAAATTACCTCGGCGTCCGACGGGTGAACGGGCGGAGGCGGACCACGCGAGGCGGTCGCGCTCCGACGGCGCATGGAAGCGGGCGGGCCGGAAGTGGCCGGAAGTTATCGCGCGCCGTCAAGCGCGCGAGGAGGCGGCCGAAGAAGGAGAAGCCGAGGCGGCCCCCGCTGCCGGCTCGTGCAGCCCGCCTCTACCGGCGCTGCCCCCGCGCGGCAACGATGACGACGACGCCGACGGGCAGCCTCTAGCCTGCGGGAGCACCTCCGAGGCGGCGGCCTTCGAGGTGGAGGTACTCATCGTCGCCTAGGAAACGCCGGCGAGCAAAAACCCTCCGCCGCTGACGGGAAGCGCCCCGGTGACACTCTAGTCGATCCGGGGACTAATCTAGTCAAATTAGGCCCCTAATTACCGAATGTAGGTCGAACAAGCATGTATTTTGCCTAGATTATTGTAAATTATCGACGAATTCAGCTTGATCGGAGCAAATCGGGTTCAATCGTGAGTTTGATTTTCCCGCGACGTTTGATTTCCGCTTTTTTGGTTCGCGGGTTCGGTATTTGTTCTGCGCGTGACAAAATCCAACTCTTTTCATCAGTTCGGGAGACCGAACTCGACGTTTTCGGTTCCGCGATATACGGGCTCTGCTAGAGATGCTCTTACACGCAAAGGAAGTGCGCCGCCTCAGAGGCCCAATTGGATGACAAGGAGACCAACATGAAGCGCAAAGCTAGCGACTTGGAGGTAACGTAGTCGAGCTAGATATCAGATTAGTCATAGTGGAAAGTAACATAGAGTAGTAATATGCACATGTTACTACTATATGTTACGACCTTCGTAGTGGTTAGTAACATAAAAGTAGTATCATACTACCTCCATCCCAAGGCTTAAGGCTTTTTTTTTGAAAGGTCAAACGAACTAAAGTTTGACCAAACTTTTAGAAGAATCTATGAACAGATATGATATTTTGTAGACACAATATGAAAATATATTACATTATCTATCTAATGATATTGGTTTTGTATTTTTCATGTTAATGATTTTTGATAAAAACTTGGTCAAATTTTACATAGTTTGACTTTATGAAAAAAATATAGGCCTTAAGCCTTGGGATGAACGTAGTAGATGTCTTCTTTAACTAGCTCGTAGACTCATTCTATATTGAGAAATGTGATGTTACAGTAACTAGCTATGTTACTCTATCCTCCTCTCTCCTCATTAACTCATTGCCACATAAACAAATTTGGTGAGTTGAACACTTAGTTACTAGTGAAGTAACTTCCACTAATATTATTTGGAGCCCGAACCGTTTTTCTAGGGTTTAGGGGCTCTGGCGGCGCATGTGGCGACTTGGCGGCGACCTGGGTTGTGCACGGCGATCGGAGCCATCTACACCACGCTTCGGATCACCTCTCGCGGGATCTGCCATGGCGGATTCGCTGCTGGAGGCTGGTGCAAGTATGGGGACAGGTGGAGTTGGGGAAAAGGTGATCCATGGGGTCACGTCAAAACTCTCCAAGCTTGGCCTCACGGCCAAGGATAAGAGAATCCTGGTGATGGAAGATGAACAGGAGGAAGGTGAGACTCCAGTGAAGTTTGTAGTGATGGGCAAGGTTCTCTCTGCCAAAAAATTCCATATCCAGACGATTGATAGTGCTTTGCGCCCACAATGGGGTAACCCTAGAGGTCTGACTTTCACTGCTAAGGGTGATAATATTTTCTTAGCTAGTATGGATTTTGACAAGGATCGAAAGCACATCTGGGATGGAGCACCATGGACAGTATCAAAACTTGCGGTGGTTCTGGATGATTTTGACATGAGTATGAAGCCATCGGAGATCAAATTCAAGAGACTGCTGATGTGGTTCAGATGTGATGATCTGCCTTTCAACTGGATGAATGATGCACGGGGAAAAGCTATTGCTAGCCAAGTTGGAGAGTTTATTTGGCTGGATCTTCACGAAAATAGTTCTCGGTCTGGTTGGGGACAGAGTTTGAGACCTAGAGTCTAGATTGATCTTGATGAGCCTCTTATGAGGGGATTCCCGATTGAATCCAAAAAAGGGAAGACGGTAGAGTGGTATCCAATTAAATATGAGAGGCTACCGTATTTCTATTTCTCGTGTGGGAGAATTGGCCACTCTGAAATTTTTTGCCCAACTCCTGCTGAAAGAGATGAGAGTGGGAAGTGTCCTTATGATGGTTCACTGCGCTATCAGGAACCGTGGAAGCAAGAACCTCAATGGCAGCAGACATGGACAAAGGATACCACTAAGGTGCATCATCAAGGTAGGGAGGATGTTATTAAGGACAAGCAAGATGGTGTTGGCAAAGGCAATGGGACTGCCAAGGATCGGCCGTTGGATCCCTCTACTAGCCATGTGAAGGAGGTGGTCTCAAAGTTTAATTTTAGAGCTACTGGAGGAGGCCGGGGTGGAGGTACCCAAGTGTACAGGAGGAGGGATCCTCCTAAAGTACCGCTGGATTTTTCTTTTCCTGTTATCAAAGGTCCAAACGATGTAGTCATGTTTTAAGAGGATCCTAAGGGGTCAAAAAGAAGTGCTTTAGTTAATTCTCCAAGTAAAATTGCCGGTGTTACGGTCCTGGCAAAGAGAGCAAAGGGTATCGGAGAAGAGGAAGAGCAGCAATCTGTTTCTGACATTTTGGCGGCGGCTAAGAACCAGCCCCGCCCGGATCAATGAATTGTGTGAGTGCGAACTGCAGGGGACTGGGGAACCAACCTGCAGTTCGAGAGCTTCGCGGTTTCGTGAAGCAACTGGACCCCACTTTGCTCTTTGTAATGGAGACAAAGATTCCTGCAAAGAGAGTTGAGAAGTTAACGAGCACCTTCGGTTTTTCTAGGGGTTTTGCTGTGGATAGTGATGGCCTTAGTGGCGGTGTGGGACTGTTCTGGTCATCAGCAGTGACAGTTGATATTAAAAGCTCTAATTTACATCATATTGATGCAGTAATTCAGTGTAAGGATGGGTATGTTCCTCCATGGCGATTTACGGGCATTTATGGAGAATCTCGCAGGGAAAACAGACATCTAACATGGACTTTGATGAGGAGGTTACACCAGCTCCGAAATCTCCCGTGGTTGTGCAGTGGCGATTTCAATGATACATTGTATATCACGGAGCATTTCAGTGAGCATGATAGAGAGGAATGGCAGATGAGGGCATTTAGAGAAGTGACTGATGATTGTGGGTTAATTGATCTTGGTTTCTCTGGTTTGCCTTATACTTGGGATAATAGACAAGAGGGTAATGCTAATGTTAAAGCAAGGATCGACCGAGCTTTTGGTAATGAGGCCCTTCTGAATCTATTTCAAGTTGTTAAAGTTAAACATATAAGTGTTGTTCAGTTAGATCATTGTATGATTCATACGGAGTTAAAGAAACATATTAGTCATCGTCCCTTGGGAAGGAGATCCTTCAAATATGAGAATGTTTGGCAAACCCATGGTGATTATGACAAAGTGGTGGTGGATCTTTGGCAGAAGGCCGAAAGGGGTGTTGGCCTTGAGGGGTTTGCTAAAACTCTTTCAAGTATGCAGAGGGGTTTATCATCTTGGGGTACAACAACCTTTGGGGACTTCAAGAAGAAACTAAGTAATTTGAGGAGGGGTCTTGATCGGGTGAGGAGAATTTCCTTGGGCAGGGGCCCATCATCCGAGGAAAAAATAATTATGGAAAGAATCAATGAGGTTCTTTTCCAAGAAGAGATTTGGATTAAGCAAAGATCTCGGGTTAACTGGCTAAGATCAGGTGATCGTAATACTGCTTTTTTTCCATGCTTTTGCATTCCAGCGTAAGAGAATGAACTCGATATCTACTCTCCAATGTGAAGATGGTACTTGGTGTGATAATGCTGAGGAGGTAAAAGAAGAGGTTCAGGGTTTCTATAAGCACCTGTATACTTCAGAGGGTGCTCCTGATATGCAGGGGCTTATCAATTTAGTTAATGAAAAAGTGGTGCAAGAGGACAAGGTCAATCTTGAAGCTGTTTTTACTGAAGAGGAGGTTAAGAGAGCTCTTTTTCAAATGCTTCCCTCCAAAGCACCAGGTGTGGATGGCTTCACTGCAGGTTTTTACCAACGCCACTGGAGTCTGGTTGGCCCGGAGCTGTGTGCTGCGGTGCTAGGTTTTCTGAATGGAGGGGATATGACGGAGGAAATTAATGATACGTCTATAACTCTGATACCAAAGGTGAGAAATCCCCAGTCCATTAAGCAATACATGCCCATTTCTTTATGCACTGTTCTTTACAAAATTGCAACTAAAACGGTGGCAAATAGAATGAGGCATGTACTCGAGTACACTATCAGCCAGGTGCATTTGTGCCAGGTCGCTTAATCAGTGATAATGCTTTGGTGGCTTTTGAATGTGTTCATGCTATGAAGAGAAAAAAGAAGGGTAAAAAGGGTCATTGTGCAGTTAAATTAGATATGATGAAAGCTTATGACCGTGTGGAGTGGCCTTTTGTGGAGGCAATACTGTCAAAACTTGGTTTCCCATCTAGGTTAGTGCAGATAATTATGAAGTGTGTATCTACAGTCAGATTTTCAGTTAAAGTGAATGGTGGTCTGCTCGAGCCTTTTACCCCCTCTCGTGGAATCAGGCAGGGAGACCCTATGTCGCCATATTTGTTCCTTGCTTGTGCAGAAGGACTGACGGCTCTGATACATCACTACAACTCGGGTTTTATTGATAGAGGTATTCGTGTGTGCAAGAGATCTCCATGGATCTCTCATCTTTTATTTGTTGATGATAGTCTAATTTTCATCAATGCAAACGGTGCTAGTGCAGCAAGGCTCAATGAAATTCTGGATATATATCATTTGGCGTCTGGGCAAAAAGTCAATAAGGAGAAGAGTGCAATATTATTTAGTCCTTGTACTTCAGATACCCACAGGGAGGTAGTGAAACATCATCTGAATATACAAACTGAAGCTTTCAGTGAAAAGTATCTGGGATTACCTACTGTTGTTGGGAAGTTAACAAGTGAGGCCTTTGAGTATATTACTGAAAGTGCAAGAAGTAGTGTGAATGGATGGGCTGAAGAATCTCTCTTACCCAGGAAAAGAAGCTTTGTTGAAATCAGTGGTACAAGCCAAGCCGATCCATGGCATGAGTTGTTTTTTACTATCCAAGAGCTCATGTACGAAATTCACTTCTGTTATGGGAAAATTTTGGTGGAGTGGAAATTTAGACAAAAGGTCTATGCATTGGTTAGCCTGGGATAAATTGGCCATTCCAAAGAACCAAGGAGGCTTGGGTTTCCGAGATATGCAGGCTTTTAATGTAGCTTTGCTAGGGAAACAGGCTTGGAGAATACTTATGAAGCCAGACTCTTTGGGTTCCCAGGTTCTTCGAACCAGATATCTCCACAACCAGGAGCTGATGTCTGCCAATGCGCCGAGGGCAGCATCCAAAACCTGGCGTGCGATTTTGGCGGGAAGGGAGGCTTTGAAATTAGGACTTATAAAGCGAGTGGGCTCTGGTCAGTCCATTTCGATTTGGGAGGATAGTTGGCTCCCTAACTCTGCGTCGATGAGGCCAATGGGTCGTCTGCGGGATACTGATCTTATCATGGTAAACGAGCTGCTAACTGCTAACAATGAATGGAATGAGCCATATATCCGTGAGATCTTTTTTGCCCCAGATGTCGATTCCATTTTGAGTATTCCATTGAGGAGTACGGTTGGTGATGATTGGCTGGCTTGGTCAAAGGAAAAATCTGGAATTTATACAGTTCGGTCGGCTTACAAATCCTTGATGGATGCTCGTCAGTTGGAGGAGGTGAGGATCAACAATGGATTTGCTTTGTCTTCGTCTGAGAATAATACTGAATTATGGAAAAGATTATGGAAACTGCCAGTAGTACCTAAGGTGCGTGTTTTTTGGTGGCGAGTTCTTCGAGGAATTCTTCCTGACTATAGGACTCTGTCACGGCGACATATAATGGATAACAGCATTTGTGCTCTGTGTAAGGCAGAATCTGCAAGTGTGATGCATGCCTTAATTGAATGCAGTCATGCAAAGTTGTTTTGGGAAGCAGCAAAGGAAATTCTGTTAGTTAAACTGCCGAAGCTACACCCATTGACATGGGCAAGAGATATCCTTTGTGAGTCTTTTTTCAACCAACATGAGAGAGCTATTATAACTTCAGTCATGTACTCGATCTGGTCATCGAGAAATAATCTGACTCATGGTGAATCTGGTTTTAGTCCAGCTAGAACTATGGAGATGGTGAAAGAGACCTTGCAGACCCTTGAGTTACCAAGGGAGAAGGGTACTCCTAAACCTGCTAGGCCGGACTGTAAGTGGCAGAGACCACCTGATGTAGTTGTTAAAATTAATTCCGTTGGTGCAATTAATGTCAACGATGTTCTGGCAGCTACTGGTGCTGTTGCACGGGAGTCCCTGGCACTTAGAGATGTTGTTTTGTATGCTCGAGAAAGGGGGTTCAACAGTGTCGTTTTTGAAGTTGACTCTGAAGATTTGGTTCGACTTTGGCAAAATAGAGCTAATGATCGTTCAGTGATCAAGTAGGTTTTAGATGAGATTAGTGAGCTGAGTCTGTTGTTTACAAATTTTAGCTTAAGTCATGCTCATCGCGAGGCTAACCAGGCGGCTCATTCTTGTGCGAAATATACAAGTTTACAAGATGGGTTGTTTTCCTGGGATGCTGAGCCACCTGCTTTTCTAGTTCACAGCCTTCAGGCTGATTGTAACTTGGTGTGACTCTGATGGCTGCAAGTTTTTGACGCACTATTTTCCTTACCAGGGTACCTAAGAAGGCTGGAATGTTTTTAATGAGGCAGCTTGCTAGCTTTTAATATATTATCTTTCAAAAAAAAAAAATAACTCCCACTATGAGTAGTCTCAACCGTTTGATGTTTGAGGCTACACAATTGTGTTACCAGTTCCATGGAAATGAAATTTGGAGAAGTAGACCCTTTAATTGAAAATAAAGGAGTAAAGGAGTAACACAGCTTTGACGGTTGAATTAAATTTCCCCACCTTAATTTTAAGGGACACATACAAGAGCAGGAATACAAGGTGGAAAAATGAGTTCTGTATTTTCAGCTATACATCAACACACCAAACCTTCTAACCTTAACTATGGTTACAGGTCCTGTTTTACATCCAGTTAGATATCAGTCCTCCCAAGCTTGCATTTCATTACTGCAGCTCCTTGTGGTTTCAATGGCATGCTCCACAACTTTCGTTAGTATTTGGGTCAGCCACTTAGGTAGAACATCATAGGTCATAGCGACCGCCTTTCGCGGCACCTCTTGAAGAAGCGGTGGTTCAAGGCTTCTTGAGCGGTCAGCCTGGCAGAAGGCTCGTATGCTAGGAGGCCCTGCAGCAGGCCGATCAAGTCCCCAGCAGAGTGATCCACGTGCTGCATCACCAGGTTCTGCGTTGCAAGAATGGATGATTGCGGTTATAAAAACAACAATCGCCAGACTAGCCAATACTGTGCTGCTGCCGCTGCAGGGAACCACAAGCAAAACTTAAATGCATCCGGAATCTGGAGTCTACTATTGTTTACCTGAAGGCGAGGCAGCTTCAAAACAGCCCTAATGCTCTCCCTTGTTGTAGCTCCTTCTGGCCAGTTCAACCTTCCTCTTCGGATGTACTTCTCTGCGTGGTGGCTGAATGTACACAAGACAAATTGAAAGAGTCAAAAACTCAAAACTAACCTCAAAGGTGGTGCTAAGTCCTAATGATGGTAATGGCATAGATAACAAAAAATTATACAAACGTACTCTGCTCTTTCTAGCATGTGCCGTGGTAGAGGACCTAGAACCCTCTCCATCATCGCCAAGTGCTCCAGGTTCTCATGGGTCTGGAATAATGTCTCTCCCTGTAAAACAAATCAGAGGCCAGCAATTCAATCATACATGCAACTTTCCCAAGGGCAGAGAAAGACAAAACTAAGGTAAACACATACCGAGCAAAGCTCAATCAGTATGCAACCAATGCTCCATATATCACATGGATAGCTCCATCCGTGCCCTAGCACAAGACCACTGACACTCAGTTCTTGTACTTGACAACCAAACAACATAATGTATGCATAACAGCCAGTTATGTCCCTAGTCAGTCATACCTAAAATAACCTCAGGAGCGCGGTAGTGCCTAGTAGAGACAATGTAGCTACAATCCTGGTGATCATATGCTGTGCTACCGAAGTCGATCAACTTGATGGCACTTGATTTTGGCAGCTTCCTTGAAAACGATCCATCCTGAATTGAAGCGTGTACAAGTTAAGCAAAATAATGCAGCACGCAGTCAACACAGAACTATATTGAAAACAAGCTAAACTGATGTGAACATGGTGAAATCTATAGGAAACTTCCTTCTGTAATTCGATTTCAGTGGTGCAATGCACAAAGTAATGTATATATATATATATACCTTGTTTTCAGGTAACATAGCATGCTCTGAAGAAACAAAGAGGATGTTTTCCGGTTTTAGATCGGTATGAATTAACTGCACGCCATGCATAACTGCAATGAGAAAAAGATAAGTATCAACATACATGACACATAATTATATGAGAGAAAAAATAGCAGTACGCAAATTCACGCAAACACAGATAAGCAATAAATCAGAACAAAAGAAACTTGAAAAAAGATGGAAATTTTCCTTTGTTTTCCAATCTGACAAAACATAGTTTAAATATGATAGTTAGGCAATAAAAAAAACAATAAGAAGATTAGGTCAGCAGAGATGAAAACCAGCAAAGAAAACGAAAAGAAAATCTTAAAGGGAAACAAAGCATATAACGTATTTGAGGAATGCTGTTACTACACACATGCAACAGATTTCAAAAGTTGCTCTCCAAGATCGCGGACTAGATCGATTGGGAATGGGCGGTAGCCAGTTTTCCGCAGAAAGTCATACAAGCTTGGGCCAAGCTTCTCGCAGACCTGTTGAGTCATCGAAATTTATTGGTTGACTGCCCTAACTCAATGTGACAAGTTGGGGAATTCGATGAATCAGCCATTTACTTACAATACAAATATGGTTACGGTAGTCAAACCAGTTCCGTATTTGAACACAGCTGCAAAAACACTCACGATATGTGATTCTCCTTAAAGTGGAAACATGACTTTAAAAACAGATTTATAATTTAGTCCATCCCAAGCTTATTAATTAGTTTTTTGAAGGCAGACAAACTAGATGTATAACTTACTGTTTTCCTGCAGCATCATTTCTTGAAAGCTTCTGCAGCACATCAATCTCTATCATTGCTGCCTCGCTGTATTTGTTTATAGCACGGACAACTTTAATAGCTACCATTTCTTTTCTTTCTCTGTCCCAACATTCCAGTACCTGACCAAAAGTACCTAAGGAAACAAAGATGTTCCGATTATATTACAGTAATTAGAAAACGGAAGTTCCCTAGAGTTGTGTCTTCAAACACAATATCAGGTGTCTCTGAGGAACATTGATGTTAGAAATTAATTAGCTCAAGACTTTACACTCGTGATCAGAAGAAAAATACTAACCTTCTCCCATCTTTCTGTATATTTTATCTGCAAAAATAGTGAGGGGTATAAGAACAGAGCCTTCAAATGAGTTCAATAATTTCAGAGAAATTTGTGCAAACAAAATAAAACTATATAACCAGAATGCACTTTGCAAAAGAAAACATGGTTGCATTATCACTAAAACATAGTAGCATCATTTGGTTCAGCTACAAAATAAGCCAACATGGAAAACCTTGTAAAAGTGAAACTACTCAAGACCATGGAAATGAAGTCAAATATAAACTGGTACACTGTAGAAAGATAAATCCGAAGGAAAAATATCAAAGAAGAAGAATTAAATTTGGACTATCATGAAACTAACTATGCCAACCATTTCTATTGTAAAACATTATACCATAGTTTTGAAGGAAAATCTGAAAGAAGAGCAAAAGTTCAGACGAGTAACCAAGAAACATTTTCTATTAAAAAATAAATAAGATGGGAAAATAAAGATTCCAGCAAGCTAAGGATCACAAATACAGTGATTATAGTCAAATAATGATGGTCAAGTGTAATTACAGCGAGAGGTCAAATTCTCTCCAACAGCAAATACATAATGGCCATCTTTATCGTCTTGTCTCCAAGGAGGGGAAGCATTTCGAGCAACACCATTTGAGAGCAGAGACAAGCAAGCATAGTCCGGGGGGTGTGATGGCAATACCCAGCCGGTGATATCGCCAACTTCTTGCCCACAAAATGTAATCTGAGCCTACACACATCGATCACTCATGTTTTTTCATGCAGAAAGAAATATAATAAATGCATCCCCAATTGGTATTAATGTTCTGAAGCGGCACGAAATAAACAAAGCACGTAGCTGAACATGGTATAGCATGATAGCCATGGATGATAAATCTATAGTAGCATACAAGGCACGCACACACATTACTGTATGTAAAATAGAAGAGACGATACGCTCGCTCACCAATTCCCATCCTCGTATAAGCACACAGTTAAGGGAGCAAAGGATACTTAATACACATTTTACCTGTAACCTTAATCAGCAAAATAAATACACTGCCGAATATTCTCCAAATGCCTACAGGTAGTTCTCATTTGACAGAAGTTGAGCTAAGTAAGACCGTGATAACGGAGATCCTTGCTACTAATTTTACAAGTATTTCAGGCAGAAAAGCAATTCGTGTACCCTAATTGAGCGGCAGCATGCTAAGCTGTAGGAAACTAAGCACTCGGACTCAAGCAGAACAGGCATAAGAGAACCACAGCAAAAAAAAACTACCTCCATACCGGTTTATTAAGGTATTACATATTTCGAGAACAAACTTTGATCATTAATTCGATCAAAAAATATAAGATATATATCATAATAATTATACAATTGAAAACTTTTTTAAAATATGAATTCGATGGTATAATTTGTGTGGAGTATATCTCATATTTTGTTGACCTAATTAATAGTCAAAGTTTTTTCTAGAAGTGCCTAATACCCCAATAAACCTGAGCAATCCTAGTTTCAGAGGTGACGAGATCTGCAGTTCAGCGAACTGTAGCCTAAGCAGCACGTACGTAACATCCTAAACGTCGAATTCTTCACCAGAAGCTGCATAGCCGCAGCGAAATTCGAGCAAAACACGGCTCGCACGAGCTAGATCTACGCGGAGCCACGGACCACGACCCCCATCCTGATCATGCTATTGACGAAACACGTCCGGATCACGGTGCAGATGAAGAATCCGCCGGAAATTTCGAGCGAATCGCGCTCCGACGAGGCCGTACCGCCGAAATCGGGACGTACTGGATCAGCGAGGGGAATTGAGTGGGGAAATGGGGGCGTTTACCTTGGTCGGTGGCGCGACGTCCCAGCCGTGCCGGGCACGCTTGCGGGGGCGGGCGGCGGGCAGATCGGCCGCGGCGGCGCACTTGGTCGCCATCGGTGAGCGAGCGCTGGGCCGATCGAGCTCGGAATTGGGGAATTTGGAAGCACGGGAGCGAGGTGGGGAACGCGCGCGCCAAGGGGAAAGTGGAGGACGGTTGGTATAGGGCGGGAATCGGGTGCGGGCCGCGTAACGGGTTTGACTTTGACCGGGCAAAGTTTGATATGCCCGGATATGCTCCCTACTTCCATGCGTAAGGGCATCTCCAACGCCGCGACCCATCCCGCGTCCTCGCGTTCGTATGGGTTGAATCGGACAAAACCGCGGTCCAACACGGCCACACATCGCAAATGCAGATGATCGCGGTGTCGGATGACCCAAATCTGGCCCAATCTAGGTCAGGTTTGTGTGGTCGCGGATGGCGAGAACAGGTTTGCGTGGTCGCGGATGGCATGCGTGTTCTCGCGTTTTCGCCTGGTCCGCGTGTCTGGTCCATCTGTCGGTGCCCCAGTCCTATTAAATGTGGACTGGGGAGGGGCACTGTCCCTATCCAGTCTTCACTCTCCACTCCGGCCGCACACACGAGCTCGATCTTCCGCGCCGCCATGGCCCCGAAGCGAGAGTTCGAGCCGTCCGCCAACGACCACGAGGCTGGTAGCAGCCGGCGAACCGCATCGGCGACGTTCGACATGGGGCTGCGCTCCGGCACGAGGCGGAGTGCAGGCCGCTGCGGTGGAGCAGCGGCAGAAGGAGGTCACGCGACTGGCACGCCTGCGCAGGCCGGCGAGCCCTCTGGACCCGCACTCCGCCTGGGAAAGGGCGCAGTGGTCGCCCTGGCCGGAGTCCCCGGCGGCCTCCGGCGTGTCTAGCCGGGGGGCGTCGTCCTCATCGACGGCGACGATGACGAGTACTAATGGGAGTAGTGTAGGATAACGTAGCATAGAAAACAAAAAATTTCCTATCGCGAACACGCAATCCAAGCCAAGATGCAATCTAGAAGACGGTAGCAACGAGGGGATGATCAAGACTAACCCTTGAAGAGATTCCAAAGCCTATAAGAGTAGGCTCTTATTGCTGCGGTAGACGATCACTTGCCGCTTGCAAAGCGCGTAGAAG